>NC_081409.1:736073737-736373737 GCF_030272615.1 Cryptomeria japonica
GTAATAGCGAAAGAACTATTGTGTGAAATGCATATCAAGCTATTGGTTCAAAATCATGTACTAAAGATTCCAATGTTACTAGACATGTTATTACATCAACCATAATGAGCAAGAAAATAAAAAAAATATCGTTTGATAAGAAAAACAAGTCATTAAACATAAGTAGAACAAAATTATGTAAAGCATTAGATAGGTAGGAGAAAATAGAGGATCCTAACATTAAATGAAACTTTTTGGCATGACAACACACGGGTTTAACCTAACCAAAGAGATGTTGTTAGAAGGTGAACTGGATCTAAAAATCCTGAGCCACATACCAAACACTATTTGGATATGACTCAAACAAAATTTTATGAAAGATTCCTTCAAAAGTTTCCTCAAATAGGAATTAGTAAAAGATTTTTTGAAATGGAAAAACCTTTTTATGTTAAGATTAATCATGTATTCACCACGTGTTGTTGTAGGATGCATATTGAATTTTCCATGCTATAGTGTCGTTAATTGTACACCTTTTCTAGGGTAGTACAATTTCACACCTGGTTTAGCACTCATCTTAGTGTGTTCTATCTTGCATTAGTATTTCCCTTTAAGCATTTAATTAATTAATTTAATTAAATCTAAAGTCATATTTCATCACTCCCCACATTATAAAATTGGGCCCTTTACCCTAAGTGTGTCCCTTTTTATTTATTCCTCTAGTAAATCATTTAATCATAAACTATAATTATGTCCTATTTCAACCTTTAAGGCCCAATTTCACAAATCAAAACACCTCAAAATCAATTGTAACTTTGGGATTCACTATAATATCATCATATCTAAGTGTACATGGTACTCGACTTTTATCTTAGGATTTCAAGAGCATAATCCTATGATATTATAATGCTTAACTCTAAAATATTGGTAGGAAATTCAATTCCTAGGTCAGCCTAAAGATGAAATTAAGTCAAAATTAAGATCTAGGGTTTCATACATAAGAACTCTCTTTCTTCATTTGAAGGCATCTAATCGAATCTAGGAAAAAGGTATTGGAGAAAGCATGAGGAGCCTTCTATATGGTGAAAGAGAAGCCTATGTGGATTCTTCAACAATATTTAACAAAATTCAACACCATTTCATCAATAATTCATCATCAATTAGCATCCTTGAAGATATTGAAGAGTAATAGGAGATCTAGTGGCAATATCTCTCCCTTGGGGATTGCTATGATTTCCTGTTATTTTTATGTCTTTGCATGAGATTCTTTACATCAACTTGCATATTTACATTCATGATTTAGACCACTTCGCATCATTTATTTAGAACATTTACTTTGTCAATTACAAGCATTTATGATTTAATCTTTAGGGTTTCTCTAGATTGTTTGCATTCATTTTAGGATCTTGCATACACACAAGGTTCTAGCACAAACATTTTCAATACATTATTGGCTATTTGTGGAGGTGGAAATCAGAAACACAAGGGTTTGACTAAGGAAAAAACCCTATATAGCCACCCAAACCTTCCCTTTTCAGTTGCAAGTGCAGGAACAGGTACCCGAAGGCAGTTTCAGCTCAACAAAAGGCACAGGGACTACCTAGAACTCTCTGATTTGACCTAATCTGTCAAGGAAAGGGGTGTGGTTCCCTAGTCCTACCCAATATAGTTGCGTGGTGCCATTTTCCCCCTCAAATTCAGTGATTTTTGATAGTGTGCAAGTTTAGGATCTTCAATTTGCAATGTCTCACTTACAACTCTTCATCAGAGTCTTAGGGATAGTAACATAACACCCTGGTCCTAGTCAGTTTGGCTCAATTTCTAGCATCAAGTACACATCCTAAATCCTCCCCCTTTCATGCTTTCAGTATCTCAGTATCAAATATGCAAGTGTGTGCAATTTCAAGTTCATTTATGCTTTATTCTTTATCTCCTAGCCTAGTTGATCATTCAAACCCTAATTTTTCTCATCATTTGCAAGAAGGGGAATAGAAAACCTAAGAGATAGTCCTTGGCTTTCTCTTTCTCCCAAGAAGTAGCCAAAGTGTTCTATCTCCCTAGGCTCTTTCGTATTCCCAATGTGTTGGCAAAACTGGGATTAGGTCCTAGTTACCCGATCTTGCTTTTCCTGCCCCCACATTTTGGTGAACCCGACGTGAATCCAAGCTTCTTCAATTCTGATTTATGTTCTAAGATATGAGTTTTTTTCTATTTCAAATTCAAATTTACATTTACAAGTTTCAATTCCTTGTAAATTTCAAAATTTAGAGGTTAATTTTGCTAAAACCCTAATTTTTTAACTCAAAATTGAACTTGTGGATAGCTTAATTTGGATCAATTATTTCAGATCTGAGAAATTTTCCAATTTCATTATTTAAAATTTCATCTACAACACAAATTTCATAATTAATTTCTAAAATTAAGTGATTAACTTCAAAAACCCTAATTTTTAAAAAATATTAAAAATTAAGCTTGTGGGTTGTGTAAATTCTGAATTTCCCTCTTCAAATTTGGTTTCTAATTCAATTCAAATTTAAATTAAGTGGTTAATTAAAAAGATCCTAATTTTTAAATTTAAATTAATTTTGTGCATTTCCCAATTTTTCAATTTACAGATTCCAATTTTAGATCTATTTTCACATTTAAATTTTAAAATTAAGTGGCTAATTAAAAAGACCCTAATTTTTAAATTTAAATTAATTTTGTGCATTTCCCAATTTCCCAATTTCCCAATTTCCCAATTTTTCCATTTCCAAATTCCGATTTTAGATCTATTTTCACATTTAAATTTTAAAATTAACTGGCTAATTAAAAAGATCCTAATTTTTAAATTTAAATTAATCTTATACATTCTCCAATTTCAATCTTAGATCTATTTCAAATTTAATTTTAAGAGGTCCTTTCTACGAGACCCTAATTTTAAATTTAATTTTCTTGTGGACAATTTTAATTTCCAATTTTAAAATTAAGTGGTTATCAAGATAGCCCTAATTTTTAAATTAAAATTAATTCTCAATTTTTACCATTACAAGTTTCAATTTCAATTTTAAAATTAAGTGGTTAATCAAGCAAACCCTAATTTTAATATTTAAATTATTTCAATTCAAAATTTAAAATTTTAAAATTTTAAAATTAAGAGCTTATTTCCACAAGGCCCTAATTTTAAAAAAATAAATTCAATCTCTTTTGGATAATTTTAAATTAAGAAGTTATTTTTGCATAATTGTAATTTTAAATTTCAATTTCCTAGGAGGTTGCATAATTTGGATCTAATTTGGCAACACATTTCACCCATAAATTTCATTTTTCTAAATCAGCATTTAGAGTGCTTGCATTGGTTAAAATTAAACATTTCCTTCTATTTTGTATATGTTACCATTTGAAAGAGGAAAATTGTTGTCATGATGCATTCATTTCATAAATGCCATAATGGGTTAGCCTCCCTTGTTTCAATTTTTCCATCTCTTAGAGAACCTCTTCCTATCTATGACAATATTTTAGTGCCTAAAATATTTGTTACCAACCCCTTCAAAACTATCCTATACTCTAAGGATTAATATTTGAAGGGTGATCTTAACAATTCTCCTAAAATGTGCCCTTCTCATCTAGCCATCTTAGAGGAAGAGGATGGTAACACCTTTCTTAATGTTACCTTACCTTCCTTACATCATGCCTCTCTAATTGAAAAGGTATTGATGGACATTGACTTATCTTCTTCTAAATTTGGTCTTACCAATGGGGCCATGTTCATGCAAGAAAAGGTTATGAGCACTTCTTCCAAAGATCTCCTTCGTAAGGATGAATCTTTGGAGAAAGATGTTCATCTCCCTCCTAAAGAATACTCCCCTCACAAGGTTCATTTTGTGCAAGAATATGGTATTGTCCCTACTTTTCCTAGTGAGGGAATTTCCTCTTTTGATTCCAACAAAATTCCCACTAGAGAGAATGCATTAATGAGAAATGTTTTTCCTTCTCGTAAAGTTTGTCTTACCCCTAAAGATGCCTTAGAGAAAGAATATGAAACCATAATAAATTTCTTTAATGCTCTCTCCCCTAAATATCCTATTGAAGACATTTTGAGGTAAGAGGATGATTTAAACACATGTAGTGATTCTCTCCTTCCTACAGATGAAGAATTAATAAACAATGTTATCCCTTCTCCCAAAATTGGCAATAACAGTCAAGACATCTTTGTGCAAGATATTACTTTCAATGACATCACTATTTGGGATGAACTATTAGAATAAGGTGTTGATTACTCTCTACCCCATGACAGAATCCTAGCCAAAGGGGATGAAATCATGATTGATAACTCCCTTTATAGCATAGATCACCTTCCATGAATCTCAATCATTCTCCCTAAAAAAATAAAGAATACCCCTCTCCTCAAATTAGTTCTACTCATAATGATACCCTACTTCATGGTAAGACTGTTGACATATCTTTCAAAGATCTCCCTCTCAAAGGTGAGACTTTAAAGAGTAATGTTGATCCTTCTCCTAGATAGTTTATTCCCCATGCAGATTCTTTGGTGATAGAGGATGATATGACCTTTCCTACTAATACTTTTCCTCCTAAAAATTCAATGCCTACTTCTATTCTCTCTCCTAAAATCGGTCTTATCCATGATAATATTTTAGTGCAAGAAAAGACTATCAACAATTCTTCCAACAATCTTGTTCATTCTTCTTCTATGGACACCTTCGATATTCCTAAACTATCTTCAATCAATTTGATACATGTTATTGAAACACCTAATATACCCCTCTTCACAGTTCAAGGTGCTTGTCCTTCTCAAAATTCCCAACACAAACCTATATTAGTGGTTCAAGGTGGTTATGCCATTGATTCTTTTTGTACTCCCAAGAAACATATTCTTACTGTGGAGGTTATCCTACTAAGAGCCCTTATGAGTATGCTAAGAAAATTACTAGAGAGAGTTATCATACGGTTGCTCATACCTACAATACAAGAACACTAGGCAACCTAGTCCTCCTCCAGTTATCCCAAATTCACTTCCTCCCTCTCAACCTATTCTTCCACAAGCACCTCATATATCAACACTTAGTGAGTATGATCTCATTGAACAACTTAAAGCTACTCCTGCCAATATTTCTATTTGGGATTTGGTTCAAACTTCGCCTACTTATCATGGGATGTTACAAGATGCTTTGAAAAATTTAGATTTCCCACCTATAGTGACACATAATAACATGGCTTCTTTTATTGATACTATAACAAAACCCAAATCTCAAATTGTATTCACAAAAGATGAGTTACCTTCTTGTGAAATCCAACATCACTATGATCCTCTTATGATTGTGATTATTATCAACGATAGTGATATAAGATAAACCCTTGTGGACAATCGGTCTAGCCTTAATGTTTGTTGTTTGGACTTATTGGATAAGATTAATGTGGATCATTCTCTCATCGAACCCACTTCTCTTTCTATTTGAGGATTTATAATGTTGCCAATGTTGGACACAAGATTCCATTGAGAAGAGGGGGATGAATCAGTGGTTCCCAAATTTTACCCTTTTAACCTAAGGTGTATTTATCGGTAAACAGTATAATATCTAGTGAGCCTACCGATAGGATAAATCAAAACAACACAATGCAACCACACAAAGGCACATCACATAACATTGGTTATACGAGGAAAAACCACGGTGGGGAAAAACTCGGTGAGCAATGCTGCTGGAGACCTTCTGTTCCAATCTAGACTCACACTGAAACAATGGTTACAATGTTTAGGACACCAACCCAAACAACACCACTCTTATTGATCTAGGGAACCAACCCAAGGAGCACCAAGCCCTACTAGTTTATGGGCACAAACCCAAAGGATCTACAACCCCTACACTGAGCACCAACTCAGTGATCTACAATGAACAACATTAAATACAAATGTAATAACCTAATTACAAGTGAGTCTTGTAACCTTTGCATATACTACACCCTGTCGATTTCACTTCTCCTTTTCCTTTCCAGTTGACTCCTCCTCTTCCTTCTATCACTCTGCCTTGTTCTGTCCTCTCCTTCCTTCTTCTAACCTCCTCTCTCTCTGTTCTCACCTTCACATGCTACCAATAATTCCTACTTACCGGTTGAACCCTACTTGGTTCTCTACCTGATTCCACTTCAGCTCTACTTCTATCTTGGTTGATCTCTTCTCACTCTGTCTTCTTTGTCAATTCACACTCCACTTCACACCACTGTCATACTCAATGACAGTTTATCGGTTGCCTTCGCCTTGTCAGTTTAACTCTTCGAGCACTCAGTCACTTCAATGCATTTTATTTTCGACACTCTGACTGATCAACACTTTATCTTCACCCACATTGGCATGCAACATCATCTAATCTGGTCTTTGGTCTGCATACTTATGGTCGAGCTTTCTCACCAAAACATGAGTTTGAACTTGGTGCCTTAGGGTTTTCTCACTGATCAAATTGGCATACTAGATCTAATCAAATCTTATCGAATCATGTCTCAGATATGGTTGCCTGCATAACACCACCATTGTTGTACCTTCTAGTACATTCCTTCTATTTCTAAAACTCACAAGCTACTAAATATCTTTCTATCTGACCTTTTGGTCACTTCACCATAAATGATATCTCTGGTTTCTCCACCAAATCTGATCTGGAATATGGCATTCTTCCTTGATCTTTGCATCGCCAATCTTGAACTCAGTCTATCATTCTTCTTTGAGTTGCAAATCTATGTAACATCTCCCATGAGTCACATAGTCAACATAAATCTCAACCTACCACCATCTACCTCACCAACAGACACTTCATTGACCTTCTGCATACTTTCCACTACAACTACACGTGGTATCATAGTCGTCATCCACCTCTGCTAAGTCAGTTTAGACAGGATCACAAACCAATCAACACACAACTTGTCTATCTTGCCTACTAGTTTTGTAACCCTGGTAATACACCCTAACCAGTCTGCCTTCAAAGTTACACTTTACTTCTCTTTTGGTAGAACACCCTCACCAATCATCACACTTGCCAAACCACCTCATGCACATCTTTAATCGATGGGAGCCTAATACTTCTGCATTTTTTCCCTCTTACCGGTGGACATATATACCAGTGATATCTTATGTATGTATACAGGTAGCATACCATGCATACTAGTGGCACCAAACTCCATTTGCATTCCTATAACATTCTCTATCTATAGTTGTTCAAAATTTTCCTTCTTTATCATTTGATCAGTTCCCTTATCAACTAGTTTGTCAAAGTGACAAACACATCACTACTTTTCTCTTCCTTCTCTATACTGACAACTCATCATGTCTACTTGACTGATCTAGTGCATAAAACTAATCTCATGCACCTAAGGAAACTTAGTGTTTCACTAGTTGATGCGATGTGAGCCTTCAAACACCCGCCTTCTACTCTTCTGTCATATCTCAAAGGACTATGATACATTCCATGCATATTGGGAGATAAGCTTCAAAAATACCACTTACCAATGGGAGTGGATACTTGTCATTTGTTTTCAGCATTACACCAATGTGCCTTAGCTAGCATTGAGTAGATACAGATCTTCTATCCAATACATATGAGTAGGTTTGCCACATAAACTGTATGTCATCTCTTCATATGGTGATTGCATCTTTATCCGGTAAGAACCCTACTATTCCACATCCACACAACATACTAGTGACCTGCACATACTTCACCTCTGGTGTTGATGTTATTTTTGTAATATTCTACCTCTTCATCACAATCAACACCCCAACATCTTTCTCTCTTGTCAGTTGGAAATAATGCACCACCAACATACCAGTTACCAATTGTCCACCACTCAATGCCAACACATTACTTGTTGTTCATCATACCATACTGGTCTCCAGTGCATGTCTTCAATACAAGTCAACACTAACTTGTGTACTGGTGACTCAAATGACCATTATGTTGGATGAAACTCTCTCCCTTATGGGTGACCTACTATGCCTAGTTGACATGCCTCAATGACAACACTGCTCACCAATCCCCCATACCAGTTGCCATCCTATATTGGTTGACATCAATGACTTGTCTATCTACAACATACTTTATCCACACCCGGTTGGCCTTCTTCCATCTTGTTGACATCAATGACAACGCAATTCCAACAGCTAAACAATGTCTAGGTGTCATAACCTTGCATGTTAGGGTACATCCTGTTATGTTACCTACACCTATTCATTTTATGCCTGGTAATTTGACGTATAACCTTCTATTAGGAAGACCTTGGATTCATAGTATGCAAGTTGTCCCCTCAAATTTTCATAGGCAAGTCAAGTACATTTATAACAATATGACATACACCTTATTAGCTAATACCAAACCTCAAGAACCATTAAAATCTGGATCTTCTTGTTCAACTACTTCCCATTCGTCTCCTAATCCTTCTACTTCTTCAAACACATCTGACTCCTTTAATGATTTTGTTTCTTCTAGTACTCCTAATTCTTCTACTTGATTGGAGTCCCCTCCCAAGGATATTTTTTATCTCAAAGGAGTGATCTCGGATGATGATTGGGGATCTCTAGACTTTAGCCCTACTTTTGTAGGAGAGTATAGAGTATCTTAGAAAAAATCTAAGACTGAGAAGGAGAAATATGAGGAACCCAAAGAGAAGCCCACCTTGTCTAAGAAATTAAGTAACCACTTTGTGGTTGGTTCTAATTCATATAGCATTCAGACCTATGAGGTGCAACCTTCTATTTCTGATTTGGCATCCCTTTATGGTCCTGTTTTTAACATTTTAGCTGAGAGTGGCTATGATGGCAATGGTTGTGGCGCAAATGAACAAGGAATTAAATTTCCTTTAGAACATAATACACTTGAACCTTCATTTGGACTTAGATATAATCCTTATAATCCCACCAAAGCATCTAAAAGACCAACTCTCAAAGTAAATGCTATATTTAGTAGTGGTGATGACCTCACCTCAATTAAATTATCTTTTATTTCTTATTTCTAATCCCACTTATGAGACTTTATCTTCTACTCATTCTAAAATCCCTTTTTCTAGGAATAAGGCTCTAATGAATTATATTTATCCCTCTCCTAAGATTTCTTGTGTGCAAGAAAACTATGACTTAGTGGCCTATTCTTATCCTATAAACCTGTCTCTTTCTAAAGACTTTTTAACATTCATCATCTTATACATGTCTTTAATTTAACTTATAGTAGAGAATTTAGCATGTCATACTCAAATACCTCATTCAATCTATCATGTCTTTAAACAACAGTAATGGCTATTATGTTGTGCATCATTATGTGACATTGGTAGCTCACTTACTGGGGGCTCATTGGCATTCATGATGGTACAATTTGACATGCAATCATACTTTTGGAAGCAACATAATAGCATATTTCTATCTCATTTATTCTCCCTATATATATGGGGTGAAAGAGTGATTTCAAACATCCCTCCTTCTTGAAGATTAAAATTTCCCCTTTGTGAAGTAGTGTCTTCTATAAGGATTTCTTATTGATTGTAGAGGTGTATTCATATTTGACTTCCTTCTCTCATATTGGAACAAGCATCCCTAATGGGGATCTTAAATATATATCCTTAATTGGGACCTCCTCCTTGGTGATTGGAAGTCTTTGATCATTCATCAACTTCTTTTCATTGAGTAGTATCTTTTATAATAAACCCTTGTATTTTGTGTACATGCATATCCCTGATGAGGATCTCTTTCCTTCTTTTAGAAGAGTGTTGTTATAAATAATCTCTCTTTGATGTCATCTCAATCCTCTACTCTTTTCAAAACCCTTGCATTCATTTGTTCTAGAAGATGTTATGTTTGTATAAGATAACTTCTCTTGAAGGTAGATGTCTTTTGAACAAAGATCTCTTCTCCTCCAAGGATCACCTTTACACTCATAGTAAGATATCTCTTTTCAACTATCTTCTCCTTTCTTAAAGAATACTCCCTCTCTTTCTTTTATTGCATGATGTATATCTTCTTAGTGTCGAAGGTAGATATCCTTGTTCTACTTTCCTTAAGATATCGACATTAAACTATGTTGACATCTTAATGAGAGGGCACCAACACTGCTCCTTTTGCACTATATTTCTCTTCTTCATTGTATCTCTTGAACAATGGGTCATTCTCAAAACCAGAGTACAGACTCTTAGAGCGAGGTGATGCCACTTATGCAGGTGATTATTCTCAAAACTAGAGCACAAACTCTGAGATCGAGATGTCACACTTTTCTTGACACTTGTACTATACATCCTATATAGGTTGTAGCGTACTCTAGCATAGACTCCTATGAGGCACTTCAAACCTCACATGCACACACATCCACAAGGTTGAGTAGAACTAAAGGTGTTATCACTCTCCTCCCTTACATGGATCACCCAGACAGACTCTGGGGGCTAGTTTTTCATGTCCTTCTCTCCATGGATCACCTAGTTTTTGCAGTGAGATGTCCATGCTTCCTTTCCTCTTTTCATGGATCACCAAAGTGTATATTCATGCTTTCTATCTCTTCTTCCTTTTCTTTTAATTTTTTTCCATTTAAATATTTCATCTTGTGTTAGAGATCTCTCATATCGTCACACTCTTTGTTGTGTTGGAATTGAGGCTTAGTTCTTTTTCTTACCAAATGATTCTCCATTAGTTTTTGACCTGGTATGAAATCTTCTTGTCATTTGTCATCAATCTTCTTTCATAATTCAATGTGGTAAACATAATACCATGTTTCAACTCACTAAATTAGCAAGCCAGGCGGTGCGGCATATAGCTACCCTCGAATTTTTATCACCTTCCTTAGTAAGAATTTAGGTGATTTTGTGATTTTATCTAACATGTGGTTTTGTAGGGTACAGATCCTAACTGTGTACTGTAGATACCGCTGGGGCCTTCATCCGGCAAATTGTGGATATATACTTTTTCATCAATGTTTACTTTTATTTACTTTAGCTTGCATATGCACGCAGTGTCATATGACCTTTAAAGTGGGGGATAAATGTAGTGTCGTAAATTGTACACCCTTACTAGGGTGGTACAATTTCACACTTAGTTTAACACCCACCTTAGTGTGTTTGTATCTTGAATTATTATTTCCCTTTAAGCATTTAATTAATTAATTTAATTAAATCTAAAATCATATTTCATCACTCCCCACATTATAAATCTTTCCCTTTACCCTAAGTGTGCCCCTTTTTATTTTATTCCTCCAATAAATCATTTAATCATAAACCCTAATTATGTCCTATTTTGACCTTTAAAGCCCGATTTTGCACATCAAAACACCTCAAAATATGCTGTAAATTTGGGGTTTTCTCTAATATCATCATATCTAACAGCCCTAAAAATTTGGTGAAAAGTTGGTCGAATTGTGGCGAAAGTGCACATGGTCCTCGAATTTTTTACCAAAATTTTGGGAGGATAATCCTATGATATAATAATGCTTAACCCCAAAATATTGGTTGGAAATTCAATTCCTAGGTCGGCATAAAGACAAAATTAAGTCAAAATTAAGATGCAAGGTTTCATAAATAAGAGCTCGCATTCGTCATTTGAAGGAATCTAATTGAATATAGGAAAAAGCTATTGGAGAAAGCATAAGGAGACTTCTATGTGGTGAAAGAGAAGCCTATGTGGATTTTTCAACAACATTCAACATCATTTCATCAAGCGTTCATCATCAATTAGGGGCCTTGAAGACATTGAAGATTAATAGGAGATCTAGTGGCAATATCTCTCCCTTGGAGATTGGTATGATTTCATTTTATTTTCATGTCTTTGTATGAGATTCTTTACATAAACTTGCATATTTACATTCATGCTTTAGATCACTTTGCATCATTGATTTAGAGCATTTACTTTGTCAGTTACAAGCATTTAGGGTTTACTCTTTAGGATTGCTCTAGATTGTTTGCATTCATTTTAGGATCTTGCATACACACAAGGTTCTAGCACACACATTTCCATTACATTATTGACAATTTGTGGAGGTGGAAATCACCAACACAGGGTTTGACTATACATCTTATACAGGTTGTAGAATACTCTGGCATAGACTCCTATGAGGCATTTTAAACCTCACATTCACACACATCCATGAGGTTGAGTAGAACTAATGGCATTCTCACTCTCCTCCGTTACATGGATCACCCAGATAGACTCTAGGGGCTAGTTTTCCATGTCCTTCTCTCCATGGATCACCTAGTTTTAGGGGAGAGATGTTCATGGTTCCTTTCCTCTTTTCATGGATCACCAAAGTGTGTATTCATTCTTTTTATCTCTTCTTCCTTTTCTTTGCATTTATTTCCATTTAGCTACCTTCGAATTTTCATCACCTTCCTTAGTAAGAATTTAGATGATTTTGTGATTTTATCTAACATGTAGTTTTGTAGGGTGCAGATCCTAACTATGTAATGTAGATACCGCTAGGGGCTTCATACAACAACTTGTGGATATATACTTTTTCATGAATGTTTAATTTTCTTTACTTTATCCTGCATATGCATATAGTGTTATATGACCGTTAAAGTGGGGGCTAAATGTAGTGTCATAAATTATACACCCTTGCTAGGGTGGTACAATTTCACAGTTAGTTTAGCATGCCTTAGTGTGTTTGCATATTGCATTATTATTTCCCTTTAAGCATTTAATTAATTAATTTAATTAAATCTAAAATCATATTTCATCACTCTCCACATTAAAAAATTCGGTCCTTTACCCTAAGTGTGCTCCTTTTTATTTTATTCCCCCAATAAATTATTTAAACATAAACCCTAATTATGTCCTTTTTGACCTTTAAGGCCTGATTTCGCATATCAAAACACCTCAAAATATGCTGTAAATTTGGGATTTTATCTAATATAATCATATCTAACGGCCCTGAAAATTTGGTGAAAAGTTGGTCGGACTGTGGCGAAAGTGCACATGGTCCTCGACTTTTTTCCCAAAATTTCAGGAGGATAATCCTATGATATAATAATTCTTAACCCCAAAAGATTGGTAGGAAATTAAATTCCTAGGTCAGCCTTAAGACGGAATTAAGTCAAAATTAAGATCTAGGGTTTCATACATAAGAGCTCTCTTTCTTCATTTGAAGGCATCTAATCGAATCTAAGAAAAAGCTATTGGAGCAAGCATAAGTAACCTTCTATATGGTGAAAGAGAAGCCTATGTGGAGTATTCAACAACACTCAACAAAATCTCATCAAGAATTCATCATCAATTAGGAGCCTTGAAGACATTGAAGAGTAATAGGAGATCTAGTGGCAATATCTCTCCCTTGGGGATTGGTATGATTTCATGTTATTTTCATGTCTTTGTATGAGATTCTTTACATCAACTTGAATATTTAAATTCATGCTTTAGATCACTTTGTATCATTTATTTAGAGCATTTACTTTGTCAATTACAAGTATTTAGGATTTACTCTTTAGGGTTGCTCTAGATTTTTTGCATTCATTTTAGGATCTTGCATAAACACGGGGTTCTAGCACACACATTTCCAGTACATTATTGACTATTTGTGGAGGTGGAAATCACCAACACAAGGGCTTGACTAAGGAAAATCCCTATATATCTGGACCCAAACCTTCCCTTTTCAGTTGCAGGTGCAGGAACAGGCATCCAAAGGCAATTTCAGCTCAATAAAAGACACAAGAACTACCCAGAGCTCTCATATTTTCCATAATATATTAGGGACAGGGGCGTGGTGCCCAGGACCTTCCCAAGATAGTGGTGTGGTACCATGGTCCCCCTCAAATTTAGTGATTTTTGATAGTGTGCAAGTTTAGGATCTTCAATTTGTAGTGTCTCAGTTACAACTCTCTATGAAATTCTCAAGGATGGTGGCGTGGCACCCTAGTCCCAATCAGTTTGGATTAATTTTTAGCATCATTTACACTTCCAAATTTATCCCCCTTTCATTCTTTCAGTATCTCAGTTTCAGATCTGCAAGTTTGTGCAATTTCAAGTTCATTTATGCTTCATTCTTTATCTCCTGGTCTAGTTGATCATTCAAACCCTAATTTTTCTCATCATTTGCAACATGATGAATAGAAACCCTAAGAGATGTTCCTTGGCCCTCTCTTTCTCATGATAAGTAGCCAAATTAATCTACCTCCCTAGGATCTTTCATATTCCCAATGTGTTGGCAAAAGTGGGATTAGGTCCTAGTCACCCAATCTTGTTTTTCCTGCCACCTCACATGCACTATGATATTTTTCATCATATATGTGGTAACTCACATGAAATTGGTAAGAAACTAGTATCTTTTGGAAAGTAAAAGACAATGACATATGGGTTAAAGATGGAAAAGAATTGAAGAGATGTGAGTTAATGAAAAATTATATATGCGTAGCTGATTTTATGAGAATGTTTAAGGAGAAACTAGTTTATGAGTATATAATGCATACACATAGAGCTCGGTGGTTAGATGAGAAATTAAAGTTGTGCAAGGACACATTTCCTCTTGGTACCATTATCTCTATAGTTTATTTTGGTAAAAATTATACACTACTAGCTCAAAATGAAATGCAATCTATGTATTACCATTCTACACAAGTTTCTATTTTTTTACACATAGCATTCAAGCATGTAGATGATAGCATAGAGGAGGATAGAAAGGTTGTAAGAGAGTATCACTTCTACATAAGTGACAATCGTACACATTCATCAGATTTTGTGCAAGGATGCTTTAAAGCTTTCTATGATAGTTTAAGGGAAAGGAACATATGATACAAGAAACACATAATATGGTTAGATAATTGCACCTCACAATTGAAAAATGAAAGGATGTTCTATTCGTTGAGTAGGATGCATGTGACAAGTGGTGTACAAATTTTTTGGAATTTCATTGAGGGTGGACATGGAAAGGGAGAGCACGATGGTGCAGGAGCATGCATAAAAAGAGCCCTAGCTAGAGAAGAGTTGAATTACGAAGGTGGTGTTGAGTTCACAGATGCAACAAGAATTATGCGATGGTGTAAATCTACAATGTGACTAGGTAATGCAAGTACATCAATGGTTCATATATATTTTTGGTTGATCACTGAATCTAACATTGAAAATTATCAAGATTGTTGTACAGTTGTAGGATCCAGTGGCATGCACTCATTTCAAAGTTCAAATGCAAGTTCACCAGTAATTTATAATAGATAGATTGTATGTTTTTTCTCTTCATGTATGTATTTTTTGTGGGAAGAATGTGAATCACAAGAGTGGGTTGACAAATGGTCTTGTAGACCATTGCTTCCCATTTATACCTATCAAATTCCCAGAGCTTTGTAGTTGAACCAAATGGAAGCATCAGTTGATTTCGATCATGTATCTGACCTAGTGGAACTAGGTGATTTTTTGGGTAAATTTTATTGCAATAAATTTTTTTGGCTCGTTTTGTTACATAAAAAAATATTTTTGGTATGAATTATCATTCTATCATATGCAGGTCATGTGTACGCAGTTGTTGCAAAAGAGAACAGAGAAGAAGGAACATATTAGTTTTTGTGTCGTTGTATTAAGCCTAAGAGAAAATTGACAACCACAATCATTGATGCAGAGGGTATTGAGTATCCAGTAGGGTATTGAGTATCCAGTAGGGTCTGTTATCATTACAGGTACAAGGCTTAGGAGATACCCTATCAAGAATTTTGATATTTGGTTGTTCGAGGACTTTGAAACACACAGACATATTCTTCATTTCTCCAACCTTGTTGTTCTGACAAATATTCATTTGATTAAGTATCGTGGTAGACCTCATAACACGATTTTATGGAAATTTCATGAATCTGACCATGAGGTAATACTTGACACAATATGGGTTAGAGCCAATCTAGAAGGCTTACTTGATTGATTTTATGGTTCAGGGTAGAATTTTGAGAATTTTATATATATCATCGATGAATTGTTCTATATTCATTTTTTGTATATATAAATGCACATGAGCTGATTTGTACATATTTAGGGGCATAATTTTGTATATTTAAATGGTCATGAGCTGATTTGTACATATTTAGATGCCAAATTTTGTATATTTAAATGACGAAGAGATGATTCACACATATTTAAATACCAGTTTTTTTTATATTTAAATGGTGATGAGCTGATTCACACATATTTAAAAGCCAAATTTTGTATATTTAAATGGTGATGAGCTAATTGGCACATATTTAAGTGCCAAATTTTGTATAAAATCCCATGAGATGATTTATAAAACATTTTTTTAATATATGTGACTATGTTTTGTAACTATTTTTTGAATATATGTGAATATATGTGACTATGTTTTGAATATCTTAAGGGTTCTGAGTTTATGTGATGTGATAAGCCAGGTTGGTTTTGGCATTGAGATAAGCCACATTTGGAAGTGGTATTTTTGGCTTTTCTTGTGGTGGGTTTCCAACTAGAGAGATTGGGAAGGGAGACTTTTAAAGGTGTATGGGCTATGGCTCTGGCATTAGCCTTAAAGCTTGTGAATGCACATCAACTGCTAACACCATTTGCACAAATCTCTCCTATTGGGGATTTAGGGAGGAGAGAAAAAATTAGGCATTTGCATTGTTTGAAGTAGGCAAGAAGAGAAAAAGGCCTCTTTTTGGCTCAGACAAGAGAAAACACCCTTTGGAGAGACAAAGTGAGAATGGAGGAGAGCTAGCAATTTGTTGCTTTCCTTCCTTCTCCCTCTTTCTCTCTATTCCATTTTGCCCTCATATTAGAATAGTTTGTTAGGAATGGGCTTTTAGAGGGCGCCATGATAGCAACAAGATTAGAAATGATTGACAAGAATTTTGGGATGACCAGAAAGATAACCAACATAGGTCATTGTATAAGAACCTCACGTGACCATATAGGTTCAAATGAATCGATCATATGCATCTTGGATTGCGAGAAACAGTCCGTCAAAGTTTGAAAATTTTTTGGACTCAGGGCACTTGAGAGATTGTGCTAGTACGGTACGAATCTCGACATTCAGGTGCCTTGGGAGGCACAAAAAGAGAATTCCTAGTGTAAACCTTCCCACCCAGACATGGTTGTGATGTTGGTTTGTGCCCATGATGAACATAATCAAGTCTAGCCTATCTTGTAACTTTGCATTGCATGCCACTGACATTTTTTGCAGCAGGTGAGAAAACGCTACCATTTGAAAATGACTCTGAGTCATCAAAAATCAAGATGGATCATTTTATATGAGACTCACCTAACCCTATATGTTTAAATAGATCGATCATATGCATCCTGGATTGTGAGAAATAGTCTGTCAAAGTTTGACAATTTTTTGGATTGAAGGCACTTGAGAGATCACGTCAATAGGTTATGGCTCTCGATGTTTAGGTGTCTTGGGAGGAACAAAAAGAGAATTCCTAGTGTAAACCTGCCCACCCAAATGTGCTCGTGATGTTGGTTAGTGCCCATGATGAAAAAAATCAAATCTAGCATATCTTGCAACTTTGCAATGCATGCCATTGACGATTTTTGTAATAGTTGAAAAAATGCTACCATTTGAAAATGGCTCCGAATCATCAAAAAATGAGATAGGTCATTGTAGATGAGCCTCACGTGAACCTATAGATTTAAATGGATTGATCATATGCATCTTATACTGTGAGAAACAATTTGTCAAAGTTTAACATTTTTTTGGACTTAGGGCACTTGAGAGATCATGTCGGTATGGTATGGCTCTCAATGTTCTGGTGCATTGGGAGGAATAACATGAGAATGCCTAGCATAAAACTTCCCACCCAGACATGCTTGTGATTTTTTTTTGTTACCACAATGAAACTTTGACAACAACTGAGCAAATTTGACAACAACTGAGTAACTTTTACATGTTTAATCCAAATGACCCCAAACTTTCACAAATGATTTTAAATGATCATTAATGGTCCCAAATCACCTTATTTAGATTAAAAAAAATGAAACAAGACAAAAATCAAAATTTGATGAAAGGAATCAAAAGCATCCAGTGATCATTACCACAAATCGAATCTGACCATTACTA
Organism: Cryptomeria japonica; assembly: GCF_030272615.1. Lineage (NCBI taxonomy): Eukaryota > Viridiplantae > Streptophyta > Pinopsida > Cupressales > Cupressaceae > Cryptomeria > Cryptomeria japonica. The sequence goes on from NC_081409.1 coordinate 736,091,704, forward strand.
TTGAATTTCATTTTGATTGAGACAAGAAGTTTTGTAGGGTTAATTGAATATTTTACAAATATTATCAAATCATATTCCATAATTACAATGCTTTATATCTATAGTGTCGTAAATTGTACACCCTTGCTAGGGTGGTATAATTTCACACTTAGTTTAGCACCTGCCTTAGTGTTTTTGCATTTTGCATTATTATTTACCTTTAAGCATTTAATTAATTAATTAAATTAAATCTAAATTCATATTTCATCATTCCCCGTCTTATAAAATTGGGCCCTTTACCCTATGTGTGCCCCTTTTTATTGTATTCCTCCATCATTAAATCATAAACCCTAATTATGTCCTATTTTGACCTTTAAGGCTCTATTTTGCATATCAAAACCCCTCAAAATCAATTGTAACTTTGGGATTCTCTCTAATATCATCATATCTAATGGCTCTGAAAGTTTTGTGAAAAGTTGGTTGGACCGTGGCAAAAGTGCACATGGTCCTCGACTTTTTTCCCAAAATTTTGGGAGCATAATTCTATGATATTATAATGCTTAACCCCAAAAGATTGGCTGGAAATTCAATTCCTAGGTCAGCCTAAAGATGGAATTAAGTCAAAATTAAGATATAGGGTTTCATACATAAGAGCTCCCTTTCTTCATTTGAAGGCATCTAATGAAATATAGGAAAATGTTGTCGGAGTGACCATGAGGAGCCTTCTATGTAGTGAAAGATAAGCCTGCGTGGAGTCTTCAACAAAATTCAACAACATTCATCAGGTATTCATCAAGCATTCATCATCAATTAGGAGCCTTGAAGATATTGAAGAGTAAAAGGAGATCTAGTGGCAATATCTCTCCCTTGGGGATTGGTATGATTTCATGTTATTTTCATGTCTTTGCTTCTTTACATCAATTTGCACATTTTCATTCATTCTTGAGATCATTTAGAATATTTGGTTTGAAACATTCTCATTTACATTCACATTTACATTTAGGGTTTACTCTCATGTGTAGGATAGGTCTAGTTTATTTCATTTTAGGATCTTGCATACACACAAGGTTCTAGCTCACACATTTTTAGTACTTTATCAACTATTTGTGGAGGTGGAAATCACCAACACAATATTTTGACTAAGGAGAAACCCTATATAGCTACCCAAACCTTCCCTTTTCAATTGCAGGTGTAGGAACAAGTACCTGAAAGATGTTTCAGATTAGGAAAAGGCACTGGAACCACCCATAAGTCTCATAATTGCTCAAATATATCAAGGATAAGGGCTTTATGCCTTTTTCCTTCCCAAGATAGTTGTGTGGCACCATGGTACTCCTTAGAATCAGTGATTTTTAGAAGGTTTTATGTTCAGGACCTTCAGATTCCATCTTTCCATTTACACCTCTCTGTCAGATTCTCAGGGACAGTGGCATGACTCAGTTTGTAGAATCACGTACACATAAAAAATCCTCTTCATTTCATGCTTTCAGTATCTCAATTTTAGATCTACAAGTTTGTGCAATTTCAAGTTCATTTATGCTTCATTCTTCATCTCCTAGTCTAGTTGATCAATCAAACCCTAGGTTTTCTCATCATTTGCAACAAGAGGATTAGAAAAACTAAGAGATAATCCTTGGCTCTCTCTTTCTCACAAGAAGTAGCCAAAGTGTTCTATATCCCTAGAATCTTCTGGATTCCCAATGTGTTGGCAAAAGTGGGATTAGGTCCTAGTCACTCGATCTAGCTTTTCCTGCCTCCACATTTTGGTGAACCCGACGTGAATCCAACCTTCTTTAATTCTGATTTATATTCTTAGATCTAAGCATTTTTTCTATTTCAAATTCAAATTTACGTTTACAGGTTTCAATTCCTTGCAAATTTCAAAATTCAGAGGTTAATTTCCTAAAAACCCTAATTTTCAATTCAAAATTGAACTTATAGATAGATTAACTTGGATAAATTATTTCAGATCTGATCACTTTTTCAATTTCATAATTCAAAATTTCATCTACAGGACAAATTTCACAATTAATTTCTAAAATTAAGTGGTTAATTTAAAAAACCCTAATTTTAAAATTTTAAAAAAATTGAGCTTGTGGATTGTGTAAATCTCTAATTTCCCACTTCTAATTGGGTTTCTGATTTCAATTCAAATTAAAAATTTCAATCTTAGATCAAATTTCAATTTCCAATTTAAATTTTCAAATTAAGTGATTAATTAAAAAGACCCTAATTTTTAAATTTAAATTAATCTTATACATTCTCCAATTTCAATCTTTGATCCACTTCAAATTTAATTTTAAGAGGTCCTTTCTACAAGATCCTAATTTTAAATTTAATTTTCTTGTGGACAATTTTAATTTCCAATTTTAATATTAAGTGGTTATCAAGATAGCCCTAATTTTTAAATTCAAATTAATTCTCAAGGGTCAATGCAAGAAGATGAGTCCACTTTTTGGCCAAAAAGTGGAAGTGTTTTCCCTGTTTTTCAGATTTTGTCTCACTTGAGCTTAAATTTTGAAACACTTAGAGATTGAATCTTGCAAAAAGTCAATAATATAAAAGATAGCTCTCTGAGTGTACTTTTCAAATATGTAATTTATTTTAATACCCACATAATAAAAAATAACTTTTTGAATGGAGTTCTAAAAACTATGTTTTAAAAATGCTTGTTTCAGGACCATACCATGCATGTGTACGACCCACACTTTTTGACACAATTAAAATTATTTTCTCAAACCGTTTTGGGAAATGGTTTGTAACACACTGAAGATTGATGAGCATATTTTTTTGTATTTTTTTTTCAAATATTTTTTTTTTAATTAATTTTTTAATGGCCGTAATTATCTTTTTAAAAATTTGACATGTACGACCCACATAATTTGACATAAACTTAGCATTTTTTGAATTTTTTTTTTTTTAAATTGAAAAGAATCTTGTGTAGATTGATGACATATAATTTTTTTTTCAAAATTCATTAAAATAAAAAAGTTATTAAATTAAGAAAATTAGTTAATATTTCAAATTTATGAACCTGATTTAGTATAAATTAAATGAAAAATAGTTAAAATAATCAATTTTTTAAATTAATTTACATATTTAGAATCTAGACAGTATAATCTGAAATGGGTTTCAATTTCATATAAAAAATCTCTGATTAGAGGCACGTAAACTATTTCATTTCATCATATTTATGCTTTCATTCATGGAGCTTTGAATTTGTAGGTTTATGTCTTAGGTGTGGCCATCCCAGGCCTATCCCGGGCCTAATCCCAAGGCAAGTGGTGGGTTGTGAATTCAAATTTTGCATAACAGGCCCCCGTTTTATAAATAGGGGCTCGTTTCGAAAATGGGGGCCCGTTTCATTTTTTGCTCGTTGGATTTAACAACGGGCCCCCATTTCTAAATAACCATTACTGTAAAAAAAAAGATAGATTGCATTGATTTACCACGCTATCATTGAAATCCATACTAACAAAGATTTTTTACATCATTTGGCAGTACTTTTTAATATTTTTTACACGATTTTTTGAAGAACTCAGTAAAAAGATATTATTTTTTGAAGACGAGTTTGTAAAAATGGGTTCTAAGCAACATCAGAAGAAAAAAAAGAGGACAATGACAGTGGATGAAATTCAATCACAAAGAGAGAAGGAGGCAAAACGCCAGAGAGATCGAAGATCACAACAACGACAATTGAATAACACTTCTGAAGCATCTAGTTCAGTGCCCGTTGTAGATGAGACCATTGAAGACATCATGATGGATGCAAGAAATGTAGAACCACACATGGGTATGACTGTTGATGCAAATGTTGATGTGGATGCCAATCCTGGTATGTTTTTAAATCCTGATGACTATGATGCCAATCAAATTGCTGATTTAAATGAAGCTGGATATAAATTTCATACACCAATACGAAAAGAAATAAAAATTGAAAATATTACACCACCCTCTCTAAAAGAAAATGAATGTAATTTGTTTACTATTGATAGCAATGTGCTAGATAATCTTAATGGGTTAGTTTCTTGGAGACAAATCAGAAGACATGCAAACAGATTATATAAACAATTTTTCTATAATAAAAAGTTAGGATTCCAATGTCAATTAATGCTACAATTAATAAAAATGTTAAAAATGCGTAAAGTCATGAAAAAAATAGGTATTTATGCAAAACCAAAAAGAAAAGATGAATCATATAAGAAAGTTGTATCTACTGTTGCTAGTGCCATTGATTCTATAGGAAAAACAAGTCGATCTAAAGATAAGAATGCAGCACGTAGAGTTATAACGACTGCTATAGTTGACAAAATGATTGTTAGTAAAAGAATGTTAAGTGATATAAGTGGCTATTTTAACTTACATCGTAGAACCTTGTCAAGAGTGGCCAAAAGAAGAGACACAATTGAAATTGATCCACTAAACCATTGTTGGAGTTTTAGTGGTAGACTTCAAAGGTCGGACATGAAATTAAATGATGAAACTAAAAAATTAATTGCAAAATTTTGGCATGATAACACTAGAGATTCATCAAATGCTAGAGATGTTTTAAAGTTAAGGGTGGGATCAAAAATTCGTGATCCTCATCCAAAACATCTTCTTGACATGACTCAAACTGAATTCTTTAAAAAATTTAGTGATGAATCTGTGTTAATGAATTTACGAACTAGTCAAAAATCATTTGAAAAATGCAAACCCTAGTATGTTAAAATCAATAAACAAAGAATATCTTGTTGTTGTAAAACTCATGTCCAGTTTCGTTACTATTATGATGTTTTTCGATATATTCGTTGTATGTTGCATGGTAATGATCTTGTGCAGGATTGTGGTGTTTATGTTCCACTTGAAACTATAAAAGATTTTATTGGAAGTTTATTTTGTAAACCACCTAATGAACAATTATTTCTTTCCAGTTCATGCATTTATGGTCTTTGCAATTTTTGTGGGAACTATTCTTCGATAGGTGAATGTTTGCATGAACATGTTTCATCTGAGTTTGGACAAAAAATGGTTGATGTTAGGAGATTTAAAAATATAGAATACCCTCTAAAGGATGGAAAGATGGGGAAACGTTTAGAATTGATTACAGAACAAAATAGTGTGAATGCATTTATTAGTGAGTTTAAAACTCATATTATTCCAAAATATGTGAAACATTCCCAACATGTCCGATGGCTTGATGGACAGTTTCGCATATGCAAGAACACATTTCCAGTTGGAACAATAGTATCAGTTGTGGATTTTGCAAAAAATTATACTCTAAAACCACAAGAGGAAACTCAATCACAATACTACAACTCAGTGCAAGTGGCCATATTTGTGCACATTATATATAGACATGACCATGACAGTACAGAAGATAATAGAAAATTTTTGAGGGAGTATCATTTCTATGTTAGCGATAATCGATTACACTCTTCAGAGTTTGTCCAACATTGCTTCGAGGTATTTTATGATAATCTTGAGGAAAGAGAAATTGACATGAAACAACATATGATATGATATGGTCAGATAACTGCACTGGACAATTCAAAAATGCAAGAATGTTTTATTGGCTATGCAAAGTTCACAAGATAACCAATGTCCAACATTTATGGAGTTTTTTTGAAGTGGGAAATGGTAAGGGGGAACACGATGGAGCCGGTGACTGTATAAAAAGAGCTCTTGCTAGAGAACAATTGAAATTTGAGGATGCAGTGAAATTCAGAGATGCTCGTGCAGTTGTAGATTGGTGCAATTCAAAGTTGTCAAAAGGATCAACTGAAAACTCTGCAATTCGACGTTTCTTCTGGTTGATAGAGGAAGATAGTATTCCTATTCGACATGATTGTAATACCATCATTGGATCAGCTAAATGGCATTCGTTTAAGAGTTCTAATTCAAACACATGGACTATATTCACAAGGAAACTTGCTTGCTTTTGTCAGTTTTGTGTTTCCGGAGATTGGGAATTTTGTGAGAATAAGGAATGGGATGAAGAATGGCAACAAAGATCATTGACACCCATAGATGCAAATGATTTGCATGAAATAACTGATGAAGATATGGATCAAATGTTTGCATCAAATGACTATGATCGCATTTCAGATCTTATACAACAAGGTAAAATTATTTTTGAAATTTGTTTTGATTTATTAAATAGTACATAAATTTATGAAATCTTATAGTGTATATTTTTGTTTTTATTTCTCATTAAATATTAAAATAAAATTGTTTTGTGCACAGGACATGTCTATGCTATTGTTGCACCAGAGGACAATGAAGAGGGGACAGAGTATTGGTTGGCTCAATGTGTAGAGCCAAAACATAAGCTAACTACTCCTCAAGTACATGATGATGGTTATGACTATCCAACAGGATATGTGGTTGTTGTTGGCACTTGGCTATGCAAACATCTAACAAGAAAGAATGGATTGCCCACATTTGAAGATTATGAATTAGAGAAGAAGATTATACATTACTCGCATTTGGTAGTGGCAACTAATATAAAATTGGATAGATGTCGTGGCAGGCCTGCTAATAAACAATTATGGACTCTCTCTATGGAAGAGCACGAGACAATTATAGATGCTTTGCAAAAGAGAGAGGATGCAGATGGTATAACGAAATGAATCTAGTAAAATTTTGTTTCAAGTCTACCACAAGTAGAAGGCATCAATGAAAACAAAGTTATTTAAATAGACTGTTTATTTTATTTTAGATATGTCTTCTTGATTACATTTTGTGTACAATATACATAAATGAGAGACTATTGGTCAAATTTATGAATGAGATAATTATGTTTTAATCAAGTTCTATTCATTATATTTGTTAAATGATACTTTTTAATTTAGAATATGTTATAATTATAAGATATGTTTCGATACTTAGTTCATGATGTATGCACATTTAGTTTATCTAATCACAAGAACTATTTAAATGAAATTCCAAAAATAAAATTACAAGTCCACATAATGCCTATAAAGTTGTTTAAGCACAACTTCCATAAATAAAATTTCAAGTCCACATAATATCTAATGGGCACAATACACATAAAGTATGCACATAATATATATGATCTAATCCTATTATGAAATTATCCATATATATAAAGTATGTGTGTGCATGTGTAAACAAATATGTAAAGCCCATAAAATAGTACATATCAGAGCCAAATAAATAGTAAAATTTCAAGTCCACATAATCCATATAATATCTAATCCATTTATATGTGTAGATGGTAACATGATGTTCACTCCACATAATATCTAATGTGCACAAAATATATAAAGTATGCACAAAATATATATGATCTAATCCTATTATGCAACTATCCATATATATAAAGTATGTGCACGTGTAAACAAATGTGTAAAGTCCATAAAAAAGTACATATCAAAGCCAAATAAACAGTAAAATCTAAGTGCTATCATCAATAACATCTCGTGGTCTCTTGTCCCCGGGACGTGGTCCAGATCCACCTGTCTCATGTTGTACAATAAAATAATAATATTAAAATATTACTTGAAATTAACTATTAAAAGAATCATTTAACAAATATAGTAGAATTCATAAATTAAGTTACAAACTTACCATATGCTCATCAAATCCTCTAGCAGTATCTCTCTTGTCCCCGGGACATGGTCCAGATCCACCTGTCTCATGCTATACAATAAAAAAATAATATTAAAATATTACTTGAAATTAACTATTAAAAGAATCATTTATCAAATACAGTAGAATTCGTAAATTAAGTTACAAACTTACCATATGCTCATCAGATCCTCTAGTAGTATCTCTCTTGTCCCCGAGACATGGTCTAGATCCACCTGTCTCATGCTGTACAATAAAAAAATAATATTAAAATATTACTTGAAATTAACTATTAAAAGAATCATTTATCAAATATAGTAGAATTCATAGATTAAGTTACAAACTTACCATATGCTCATCAGACCCTCTAGCAGTATCTTGTGCAGTATCAACACCAAATGTAGTGCTAGCTAACTCCTGTATAAGGTCAAATTCAAAGTGTCCAATTAAATCTTAAATTAAGAGTCAAAATAAGATCAAATTAACTATTACATATTAATACCTCAAAGGATGTCAATGTGCGTTCAAATTGGCTATGATCAAAATTATGAGGATAACCTATCCTAATGGTAGTGTCCACCTGCATACATGCATTTAATGAAATCATATTTAGTGAACATATATATGTGTACTAAATAATTTCAAGTTAAGTTACAATATTGTAAGAGTTCATATTTAATTTAAGAATTATAAGATGCATACCATAGATGGTGTCACAATAGTCAGACCCTCTTCTCGATGTGATGTAGAGGGTCCCTCATGACCTGAATCCTAGAGAAAGAAGCATTCAAAGTATCAACATGAAAATTTATATAGTATACGATGATAACATATTAACTTAAAAAGATCTAGTACAATGTCTAGATAGAAATTTATACTATACCCCATAAGGTGTGTCGAGTTGTGTTCCAGTAGATGCAATATTGACTCTAATATTAGGTGTAGTCCTTATCTACATAAACAAAATTTATTTAATGAAGTATTAGATTGTATAAAAAAAGAGATGCACTTAGTTTATACCTATATTTAATGAAGTATAAAAAGATTGACATGTACATGTATATATATCTATACCTGGTCAAGATGAACATCTGAGCAAAGAAAATCCATATAAGATGTCATCATACTATCATCTGCTACATCATGCTCATCTGGAACTGAAATAGATCTTGCAGCAGTAGTAGGACCTACACACGTCTCATGACAACTTGAACACATATGTGGCATCCATCAAGGAGCAGATGCCATGTGAGCAGCTTGCTCACTCAGGTTACCTGTGAGGGAAGTCAAAGCATCTAATGTCGAAATGAATGATGTATTTTGGACATCTGCAGGAATCGATGGAGCAACAAGTGGAACTATGGGTGGATCCGGTAGGGGATTATTACTTCGTGCCCCTAATCTATGCTGTGGCATTCCACGACCAACACCCTGGAATGACTTAATATCAAAATAATTTGGTTTTTGGTTCATTACAAACTCACAGTATAATTTCTTCAAAAAATAAAAAGGGACCTCATAATTATGATGTGGTGGATAATCAAAAACCATCCACCATCTATCCCAAAAGTATCTAGCCATTTTTGGATGCACGCACCACCTAATTGAAATTCTTTTCTGGTTAGGTTGCATTGGTTCTCTTATTTTTGGGTTGGTAAAATATGGACATAAATGAGCTTTGGTTATTTTCAAATCAATGATTTGCCTATAAGTTAAACCATCGGCATAAAAATCACGCAACTCTTGTCGTCATCTATGAAATTGATCTAATTGAGAATCAACAGATCTAACTGACTCGACAACAGTTTGCATTGATTTTGCAAACTCTACAAGATGGGGTGGCGTGACTTGCTCATTTTGGATAGCAACAATGTTTTGTTCAATCACTTGTAGGTTTTCATTAATTCATTCTCTTAAACGAATTTCATCCAATCTAGGGGGTTGTTGTGGTGGTGGTGGTGGTGGTGGAGGTGGAGGAGGAGGAGGAGGGGGTTGTGGTGTGGGATTTTCACCTAATAGTCCATCTATGTCAAAGACATCCATGATAACAAAGAACTCCTGCATATATAAAGATATACATGAATTATATACAACTCTATGTCAAAGAAGAATCTATTTTACTAAATTAAAAAAAAACATTTATAAATAGTAACATTTCTATGTTGTTGAATGAGATACACATGAAATATATAATATAATATTGAACTTAAAAAAATATACATGTACATACTATTGAATCTTGAAATATAAAATTTGCGCACAAAACTTAATAAAAACTTTCAATGAAACATCATAAATCTATTATATATTCAATTTAATAAATTCATTTCTTGTAAAATGCATCAACTATTAAAATCAATATAAAATATTTCATACATAAGATCAATAAAGAAGTGAGAAATAAGATGATCCTCCTCCTAGTGTAAGAATATATAGCATGGAAACAATATTACTAAGACAACATAATATTTTGTTAACTTTAACTTAAAGTTATTTTGAAAAATGCACGTGTGTGTTTGGATGCTCCATATTTCTAGTGTTTTAGTGTACATGATAATTTATTAGAATTCAATTACATAGTTTTGAGATAATTGCCATCAATTCATATTACATTGATTAGTCTTCAGACAATCTTAAAAAAAAACTAATCTTCCATGACTATAAATGACATACTTAAAACATATTATATTCTAAGTGGTTGTCATGTAAAGACAAAACATCAAAACTTTTGAAGAGTTAAGCATATTTCACCATTAAATTTCTCCCATAATCAAATCTACACAAGATTATAATTTACAAAACCTTCAAAAAATATTATTTCCTATAAATCATTTATTATAAAACTCCGCAATCATTTGTTTTCATATATAATCTTTCTATAAAATTTAACATATCAATTCATACACAAATTCTCTTACAAAGTTGAATAAGAAATGAAACTCTTACATAAAAATCAACACAACATGCCAACAATTAAAAACAAAATTAACCTTGCAATATTTACTTTTAAAATAATCAATTTCAACAATATTTTACACATGCATTTATAATTATCAACTAGAATATTATTTTTACTAACATTCCAAATAAAATTCCTAACATACTATATGATCCTCATTAATACCCATCCATAATATTTCTTTAACGGATACATCTCCTTCAAATCATCACATCATAATGCTTTTTATTTTAATAATTCAAAGCTTTAGGAATGCGCTCACGCACAAAGGGGTCCACTATCATACTTGCAAGCACTTAATTATTAAGTCAATGAACAAACTACAACTCAATGAAGCTAAAAAAGTGATGCAAGCCTATTTTTAAATATCCCAATTCCTCTCGTTGACCTAATACTTTTAGTGACAACCATTTTAAAATTTCGTATTAATCAAAGAGAATATTTTAGGGAAAAAATGCAGTGTTGGCACTTTATGAAAATAAAGGTTTTTAAGACTCTAGAGACTTGTTCATCACAATATTTTATTGTTTAATATGCAAAATTTTGAAAGATTTTGATATGTATAGACAAATTAAATTTTTCATATAATTAGAGGTGAAATCAATTTTGAATTCTACCTCAATGATTGAGGGGATCTTACAATTTTGACTTTAAATATAGCTTCATTTATACTCTTTCATAAATAAACTAAAATAGAAGCTATAAAGAATTGCTAAATTCTAGCAATATATGTGTATGCAAGCAAGCATAAAAAAGCAATAAAGGACTTAAGCTATGAATTTCAAACCATTATGCTATGCATAAGTACCACCTTTAGATCGAGTTAAAGGATAATGTATAAAAGATGAAAGACAATAGTATCTCAGAAAGAAAACTCTTGTTGTAGCTAAAGGTTGATGGCTTCAAGATGGATTTGTGACCAAGATAGGATGTAAGGTGCTTAAATTGGCAACATAACATTGCATTACAAGAGTTCTTGAAAATAGCTCATATAATGATTTATTTATGGTCATGAAGGATAGAGGATTAAAGACTAAGATTGTTTTGAGAGATCAATGGAGTAGATTGATTGAAAGGATTGTGTGCATTAGAAGCTTCCAAGTGGCAACTTATGTTTGGTGCACATGAGGAGTTCATGATCCAAGAAATTTTTGAGGAAAAGGTCTTCTTAGGGGCGTATACACCAAGATGTTGTAAGAAAAGGTAGCCAAATGACCAAAAAAAGATAAACACGAGTGCGTTATTGGGAAATTCATTTAACGCATTTGAGGTCTTTTTTGTAGTGATTTTTTCTTACACTATCCTAGGCTTGTTTACACTATCGTAGGTTCATTAGGACTATCCTAGGTTCATTAGGATTGTCCCAAGTTCATTATGGCTTTCTTAGGCTCATTAGGACTTTCTTAGGTTCATTAAGACTGCCCTACATTCATTAGGATCATTTGAGGCTCATTGGGACTATCATATGTTCATTGTGATTGTCCTAGGTTCATTAATTTAATTCGTGTGTTCATTAGGACTATCTCACATTCTCAAATAGCTTCAACTAATATCTTAAATTAACTATTTAAAAAAAAATAGCTCCTTAACAATTTAATATTATATACAATCGAATATGATTTCAACTTCAAACCTTGTGCACCTTTTAAAACCAAAAGATGTTGTTAAAACCATTCTTCTAATATTAGCTTAATCATAACATAATCTAATAAATCTTCCTCAAAATATCTACCAACTTCAAATCATATATCAAATCTTTTATAATATAAATTACATTCTAGATATACCAATATACTTCTAAAGATATTCAAAATACTTCTTGGGAATTATATTTTTCAAATCTTTCGGATGTATATATAATTAGCACCCCATTTAGAAAACTCATTATCAATCAACATTATAAATCAAGAATATTTTTTATTTTGTATTAATGAATTATATATTTGGCATATTAGCTTCCTTTATGAACCTATGTAAACCAAACTCCAATTTTAGTAACTTATCTATAGCTTTGCTCTAAAATTGTGTGCATAATTGATCCTTTTATACCATCACATGACATAATAGGACCATAATAGGACCTTTATGCCATGACATGGCATAAACCTAAGCCTAAACTTTCATATCTAAAATTTGAAGAGTAATGTTAATTACTTTTAAGGTTATACTAATTTAGTGGTAACTTTTGTATTGCCTAATGAGGATTAAGAACAATTTAGGTACATATGTTCGGTTTTATTTCAATTTCATTTTTGAATGTTTTTGTTTTTGTTTCCATTTCATTTTCGGTTTTTTGTTTGTGTCGATTTCGTTTTGTTAATTATCTAGGTTTGGTTTTGGTTTCTAAATTTGTTGATTACGATTTAGGGTTAACTGTTCAAAAATATTTTTGATAAAAATCAAGAATTTACAAATATAAAAAATTATTTATTTATATGCTACTATAAAAAAAAACTAAAATAATAAAAAATAAATAAATAATACACAAAAAAACAAGAAAAATATACAAGAAAATTATGAAATGTGAAAATAGATGATTGAATGTGTACTTGGGATAGTGGTGGAGGCTTGAAGTGGAAACCATAGCACGGGGGCCCGTTTTTGATCTCTTCTTGTCAACTCACTGTGACGGTGAAAATGAAAAATTGTCCAAAAAAACGGTTAAAATAGAATTTCAAAACGGGGGCCCATTTTTTAAAAATATGCCCCCATTTTGTTTATAAACGGGGACCCATTTTGTCTATAAATGAGGGCCCATTTTGTGACAAAATAGGGGCCCATTTTATTTAGCTTCGACACCCTGTGACCTTTCGGCTCGGGAGGCCGAACCATTAACGAGCCCCTATTTTTTAGAACGGGCCCCCGTTTTTTGAAAACGGGGGCCCATTTTGCAGAGCGTGTTTTCCAACGTGCAAAATTCCGTGAATTTGTGACTCATTAGCTTGCACATACCCTCAAATTTTACCATTACAAGTTTCAATTTAAATTTTAAAATTAAGTGGTTAATCAAACAAACCCTAATTTTTCAATTTAAATTCTTTCAATTCAAAATTTCAACATTTCAAATTTTAAAATTAAGAGGTTATTTCCACAAGGTCCTAAATAAAAAAAATATATTCAATCTCTTTTGGATAATTTTAAATTAAGAGGTTATTTTTACATAATCCTAATTTTAAATTTCAATTTCCTAGGATGTTGCTTAATTTGGATCTGATTTGGGGACACATTTCACTCATAAATTTGATTTTTATAAATTAGCATTTAGAGTGCTTGCATTGTTTAAAATTGAACATTTCCTTCTATTTTGTATATGTTACTATTTGAAAGAGGAAAATTTTTGTCATGATGCATTCATTTCATAGATGTGACAATGGGTTAGCCTCCCTTGTTTCAATTTTTCCATCTCTTAGGGAACCTCCTCCTATCTATGACAACATTTTAGTGCCTAAAAGAGTTGCTACCAACCCTTTCAAAACTCTCCTATGGTCTAAGGATTAATATTTGAAGGGCGATCTTGACAATTCTCCTAAAAGGTATTGATGGACATTGACTTATCTTCTCCTCAAGTTGGTCTTACCAATGGGGACATGTTAGTACAATATGAGGTTATGAGAACTTCTTCCGAAGATCTCCTTCCTAAGCATGAATATTTGGAGAAAGATGTTCATCTCCCTCCCAAATAATACTTCCCTCATGAGGTTCATTTTGTGCAAGAAGATGGTATTGTCCCTACTTTTCCTAGTGAGGGCATTTCCTCTTTTGATTCCAACAAAATTCCCACTAGAGAGAATCCATTAATTAGAAATGCTTTCCCTTCTCCTAAAGTTTGTATTACCCCTAAAGATGCCTTAGATAAAGAAGATGAAATCATAATAAATTTCCTTAATTCTCTCTCCCCTAAAGATCCTATTGAAGACATTTTGAGGAAAGAGGATGATCTAGACACATGTAATTATTCTCTCCCTCCTAAGGATGAAGAATTAATGAACAATGTTATCCATTCTCCCAATAACAATAAGGACATAACTGTGCAAGATATTTCAAATACTTTTCCTAATGACCTCACTATTTGGGATGAACCGTTAGAAGAAGGTGTTGATTACTTTCTCCCCCATGGGATAACCCTAGCCAAAGGGGATGAAATCATGATTTATAACTCCTTTTATATATTCTCACCTTCCATGAATCTCAATCATCCTCTCTCTAAAAATAAAGCATCTCCCTCTCCTCAGTTTGATTCTACTCATGAGTTTACCCTAGTTCATGGTAATATTGTTGACATCTCTTTCAAAGATACACCTCTCAAAGGTGAGACTTTAAAGAGTAATTTTGGTCCTTCTCCTAGAGATTTTATTCACCATGCATATCTTTTGGTGATAGAGGATGATATGACCTTTCCTACTAATACTTTTCCTCCTAAAAAATCAATGCCTACTTCTAGTCTCCCACCTAAAATTGATCTTATTCATTATAATATTTTAGTGCAAGAAGAGACTATCAACAATTCTTCCAACAATCTTGTTTATTCTTCATCTAAAGTCACCTTTGATATTCCTAAACCATATTCAATCAATTTGAAACATGTGATTGAAACACCTAATAAACCCCTCTTCACAGTTCAAGGTGCTTTTCCTTCTCAAAATTCCCAATGTAAACCTATCTTACTTGTTCAAGGTGGTTATGCTGATGATTCTTTTTGTACTCCTAAGAAACCTATTATTAGTGTTCAAGGAGGTTATCCTACTAAGATCCCTTATGAGTTTGCTAAGAAAATTATTGGAGAGAGTTATAATACGGTTTCTCATACCTAAAACACAAGAAACAATAGGCAACCTACTCCTCCTCCAGTTATCCCAACTTCAGTTCCTCCCTTTACACCTATTCTTCCACAAGCACCTTGTATATCAACCCTTAGTAAGGAGTATGATCTCATTCAATTCTTTGAAAAGCTTAGATGTCCCACCTGCAGTGAAACCTAATAACATGGATTATTTGATTGATCCGACAAATAAACCCAAAGATCATATTGTATTCACACAAGATGAGTTACCTACTCGTGAAATCTAACATCAATATGATCCTCTTATGATTGTAGTTATTATCAATGATAGCACTATAAAATTAACCCTTGTGGACAATGGGTCTAGCCTTAATGTTTGTGGTGTGGACTTATTGGATAAGATTAATGTGGATCATTGTCTCATTGATCCCACTTCTTTGTCTATTTGAGGCTTTGATAATGTTTCTAAATAGTGTCTAGGTGTCATAACCTTACCTATTAAGGTAGGTCCTCTTATTTTACCTACACCTATTCATGTTATGCCTGGTAATTTGACATATAACCTTCAATTAGGGAAACCTTGGATTCATAGCATGCAAGTTGTCCCCTCAACTTTTATTAGGCAAGTCAAATTCATTTATAACAATAAGACATACACCTTGTTAGGTGATACCAAACCTCAAGAACCATTAAAATTTGGATCGTCTTGTTCAACTACTTCCCATTCATCCCCCAATCCTTCTACTTCTTCATATACATCTACTTCATTTAATGTCTTATTCCTTTTAGTACTCTTGATTCTTCTACTCAACTGGAATCTCCTCCTGAGGATATCTTTTCTCCCAAAGGAGTGCTATCAAATGATGATTGGGGATCTCTAGACTTTAACCCTACTTTTGTATGAGTATAGAGTATCTTTAAAAATATCTAAGACTAAGAAGGAGAAATCTAAGGATGAACCCAAAGAGCGACCCACCTTGTCTAAGTAACTAAGTAACCACTTTGTGGCTACTTCTAATTCAAATAATTCTTCAAATCCTTCCTCTAATTCATATAGCACTGAGACCAATGAGGCACAACCATCTCTTTTTGATTCGGCATCCCTTTATGGTCCGGATTTTCACATTTTATCTAAGAGTGGCTATGATGGAAATGGCTATGGTGCAAATAAACTAGGAATTAAAGTTCCTTTAGAACATAACACACATGAAGCTTCATTTATTCTTGGATATAATCCCTATAAGCTCACCAAAATGTCTAAAAGACCATCTCTCAATGTGAATGCTATATTTAGTAGTGATGATGACCTCACCTCAATTAAATCGTCTTCTACTTCTTGCAATCCCACTTATGAGACTTTATCTTATACTCATTCTAAAATGCCTTCTTCTCAGAATAAGGCTCTAATGAATTATGCTTTTCCATCTCCTAAGATTTCTTGTGTGCAAGAGAAGTATGACTTAGTGGCCTATTCTTCTCCTATAAACTTCTCTCTTTCTAAAGACTTTTTAACATTCATCATATTATATATGTCTTTAATCTCACTTATAGTAGAGAATTTAGCATGTCATATTCAAATACCTTATTCAATATTTCATGTCTTTAAATAAAATTAATGGTTGTTATGTTGCTCATTATTATGTGACATTGATAGCTCACTTACTGAGGGCTCATTGTCATTCGTGATGGTAAAATTTCACATGCAATTGTACTTTTGGAAGCAACATAATATCATATTTATATCTCATCTCTTCTCCCTATATATGGGGGGCAAGAGTGATTTCAAACATCTCTCCTTATTAAGATTAAAATTTTTGCTTTATGAAGTAGTGTCTTCTATAAGGATTTATTATTGATTGTAGAGGTGTATTTATATTTGAATTCCTTCTCTCATATTGTAACAAGCATCCCTAATGGAAATATTAAGTACATATCCTTAATTGGGACCTCCTCCCTGGTAATTGAAAGTGTTTGATCATTCATCAATTTTTTGTCTTCATTGAGTAGTATATTTTATTATAAACCATTCTATTTTGTGCATGTCCATATCCCTGATGAGGATCTCTTGCCTTATTTTGGAAGAGTGTTGTTATAAATAATCTCTCTTTGATGTCATTTCACTATTCTATTCTTTTCTAATTTTTCGTACATTCATCATTTTAGAAGATGTTATATTTTCCCAAGACAACTCCTCTTGGAGGTAGATGTCTTTTGAACAAAGATCTCTTCTTCTCTAAGGATCACCTTTACATTCATAGTAAGATATCTCTTTTCAAGTATCTTGTTCTTTCTTGAAGAGTATTCTCCCTCTTCCTTGGATTTATGACATTGTTGCATGATTGAAATCTTCTTAGTGTCATAGGTAGATATCTTTGTTCTACTTTCCTTAAGATATTGTCATTAAACTATGTTGACATCATAAGGGGGGGGGGGACCCACACTTCTTCTTTTGTACTATATTTCTCTTGTTAATTGTATCTCTTGAACAATGGGTCATTCTAAGAACCAGAGCAAATAATCTTAGAGCTAGGTGACATCACTTATGTAAGTTGATTATTCTCAGAACTAGAGCATAGACTCTTAGAGAAAGATGTCATGCCTTTCTTGGCATTTGTACTATACATCTTATTTAGGTTGTAGCGTACTCGGGCATAGACTTCTATGAGGTTCTTCAAACCTCACTTTCACACACATGCATGAGGTTGGGGGGGAACTAATGGTATTCTCACTCTCCTCCCTTACATGGATCACCTAGACAGACTCTGGGGGCTATATTTCCATGTCATTTTCTCCATGGACCACCTAGTTTTAGGGGTGGGATGTCCATGGTTCCTTTTTCTCATGGATCACCAAAGTGTGTATTCATGCTTCTTTTTCTTCTCTCGCATTTGTTTCCATTTAAATCTTTCATCTTGTGTTAGAGAACTCTCAAATCCTCACACTCTTTGGTTTGTTGGAATTGAGGATTAGTTCTCTTTCTTACCAAATGTTTCTCCATTACTTTTTGATCTTGTATCAAATCTTCTTGTGAGAATTGTTCATCAATCTTCTTTCACAATTTGATGTGGTAAACATGATACCCTTTTTCAACTCACTAAATTAGCAAGCCAAAATAGGGGGGGCATATAGATACCCTCAAATTTTCATCACCTTCCTTAGTAAGAATTTAGATGATTTTGTGATTTTATTTAACATGTAGTTTTGTAGGGTGTGGATCCTAACTGTGTACTACATATACCGTTGTGGGCTTCATCCGACAACTTGTGGATATATCCTTTTTCATGAATGTTTACTTTTCTTTACTTTAGCTTTCATATGCACGTAGTGTCATATGGCTGCTAAAGTGGGGCATAAATTTAGTGTCGTAAATTGTACACCCTTGCTAGGGTGGTATAATTTCACATTTAGTTTAGCTCTCGCCTTAGTGTGTTTGCATCTTGCATTATTATTTACCTTTAAGAATTTAATTAATTATTTAAATTAAATCTAAAGTCATATTTCATCACTTCCTACATTATAAAATTGGACCCTTTACCCATAGTGTGCCCCTTTTTATTTTATTCCTCCAATAAACAATTTAATCATAAACCCTAGTTATGTCCAATTTTGACATTCAAGGCCTGATTTTGCATATCAAAACACCTTGAAATTAGATTTAACTTTGGAATTTTCTCCAATATCATCATATCTAATAACCATAAAAATTTCGTGTAAAGTTGGTCAAATCGTGGCGAAAGTGCACATGGTCCTCGACTTTTTTCCCAAAATTTTGCGAGCATAATTCTATGATATTATAATGCTTAACCCCAAAAGATTGGTGGAAAATTCAATTCCTAGGTTGGCCTAAAGATGGAATCAAGTTGAAATTAAGATCTAGGGTTTCATACATAAGATCTCTCTATCTTCATTTGAAGGCATCTAATCAAATATAGGAATAAGCTATTGGAGAGAGCACAAGGAGCCTTCTATGTAGTGAAAGAGAATCCTACGTGGAGTCTTCAACAACATTCATCAAGTATTCATCAATATTTCATCATCAATTAGGAGCCTTGAAGATATTGAAGAGTAATAGGAGATCTAGTGGCAATATCTCTCCCTTGTGGATTGGTATGATTTCATGTTATTTTCATGTCTTTGTATGAGCTTCTTTACATCAATTTGCATATTTACATTCATGATTTAGATCATTTAGCATATTTGGTCTGAATAATTATCATTTACATTCACATTTACATTTAGTGTTTACTCTCATGCATAGGGTAGCTCTAGTTTCTTTCATTTTAGGTTGTTGCATACACACAAGTTTCTAGCACACACTTTTTTAATAATTTATTGGCTATTCGTAGAGGTGGAAATAACCAAGATAGGGGTTTTACTAAGTAAAAACCCTATATAACCACCCAAACCTTTCCTTTTCAGTTGCAAGTGTTGGAACAAGTACCCGAAAGTAGTTTCAGAATAGGAAAAGGCACTAGAACCACCCAAAAGTCTTATAATTGATCAAATGTATCAAGGACAGGGGTGTGGTGCCCTATTCCTACCCAAGACAGTTGCGTGGTGTCATGGTCTTCCTTAGAATTAGTGATTTTTAGCAGGTTTTAGGTTCAGGACCTTCAGATTCCATCTTTGCACTTATAGCTCTTTGTGAGATTCTCAGGGACAATGGCGTGTCACCTTGGTCCCAGTCAGTTTGACTCATTTTTCAGAATCAAGTACACATCCAAAATACTCCCCCTTTTATGCTTTTAGTATCTCAGTTTCAGATATGCAATTTTGTGCAATAATTTCAAGTTCATTTATGCTCAATTCTTCATCTTCTAGTCTAGCTAATCAATCAAACCCTAGTTTTTCTCATCATTTACAAAAAGAGGAATAGAAAACCTAAGAGGTAATACTTGGCTCTCTCTTTCTCACAAAAAGTAGCCAAAGTGGTCTATCTCCCTAGGCTCTTTCATTTTCCCAATGTGTTGGCAAAAGTGGGATTAGGTCCTAGTCACTTGCTCTTGCTTTTCCTGCCTCCACAATATCATAGCTTTTTTTTTTATATATTCATATTGTTGATTACATAGGAAAATAATCATTTAACTTTATAAAGGGGAAGCCACCAAATACACCAAACAAATTCTTTATAAATAATCATTTATATATATCAAAATGCACAGCGAGCAACACAATGAACAAATTTTGTATGTATCGAATATGCCTATCAATATCAACGAAATGCACAATAATGAACACAATACACATTTATTGGATCTAATATAAATATTTATAAATATCAAAAGGCATAAATGCCAATTCAATACAATTTATACAAAAAAGTGGTATATGCCATGCCCAAATTGATATACAATGGAAATGTAGAATATATCTACATGTATTGGTCATTCAATGACCACAACTAACACTATATGATCCTATACTTGTGGTGGATCATAAAAAAAAAGCCTATTTGATGTAGTACATGGCTCTGTAGATGGCTGCACAACCATAATTCAAAAGCCAAGTTAGAATCCTTTTGTAGAAAATAGTTCACAATTATCAACATAACTATGTATTTAACCATAATTTCTTTGCATCTGAAATGTAGATTAGCTCATCTTCTAATCTAGGATCTATTGTCTTCTTTCTCTTCTCCTTGTCAGGCTTAGGAGTTTTATTGAACACAAACTTAAAGGATCCAAGCTATAACCGATCCGCATAGGGGCATATTGTAGGTTAAAATCAATTAATACAATGTACTAACATATATAGATCAAAAGCACTAAAATCTACAATATATAGAACAAAAGTGTACCAAAGTCTCAGATGCTTCTCCAATAGTCTGAGGAGTGCTCACCATTGATGGAGCATTTGAGGCTATTACTTATACGAAAAAATATGAAATATTAAATACAATTAATATAATGATAAGTATTGTAGGTTAAATACAATTAATGAAATATATAAAACAAAAGTGTACTGGAGCCTGAGATGCTTCTCCAGTACATGGAGGAGGGCTCACCATTAATGAAGAAGCTATGGATATTTCTTGTATGAAAAATAATAAGATTATAATTTATCACAAGTTCACATGTATGCGTCCATATAATTATCAAATCAAGAAAATAAAGTAGAGATACATACCTCTACCCTATCTCGATCCTCGAGTGAATCAAGTGCATTCAACACATATACAAAGCCCAATGGCCACTGTATATAAAATAGATAAAAAACTAATCAATATACAAATTCCAACTAAGACAATTTTAACCTTTTCAAATAATTGTACAATTAAAAATGTGTTCAATTACCTTCTTCCCACGTTTAGGCATCGTCGAGGATTTATTTCACTAAGGAAAAGGCCTAGACACAAAGGGGGTACCCTAAAACATACAAAATTACCACAAGAGATATTAGTAGATAATATTAAACATAATTTAACAAATCTAAATTAAATGAATTGCCTATTCCATCAAAAGAATACATAAAATAAGGTGTACAAAATATGATACCGCATAGCTTTGTAGGGCAAAATCGATCGCTAACAGCATGACATCATCAATGTGGGCCATTTGGTCCCCTATCAACACCTACAAAAAAAAAAAGTCAAGCATTAAAGAGAGTTAGTATATCTTATATTTTTTTTTGAATTCAAAGTACGATTCTATTTCAACATGTTATAAAATTTATACCCTAGGCATCGAAGTTGCAGTTGCAATAACTGCGGGAGGTATATTAGATGGTGTATTAACACTCGCTGCTGCATCATGACATGCATATTGTTTGTATCAATTTAAATCGATCTATAAATAAAAATTCATTTACAATTACAAATTTTAAGTGACTGATAAATAAAATGTTATGAATTCAAATTAACACACATGTGTCTGCGACTAACTAGCAAACAACATGTCCATCAATTCATTTGTCAATGCTATATCCTCAGTTGTGTGGGTCTGACATCTACTCTCATAAAATCATCAGTTGTGTGGGTCTGACATCTACTCTCATAAAATCATGCATAGATGGGAGATGGAACCATCTGCACTGGCCTTAACATCCATCCCTAAGCATATGCCTGAGCAAGTGGGATACACATGCTAAATGGGCTTACCAGTGCCAACTGCCTCATCTAATGGATCATCGTTCGGGCCAAGAGGGTGTGCTAACTATGTCCCATGCTAGATGATCGCATCAGTCAATGTTGTGGCTTCCTGAAGAGTTTGTAGCTCTATCGACTCTTTCAAGGCTACTGGAACCGTCGCATGTACCTTGGGTTTGGGTGCTAAGGGGTGACAACTCTACGGGTCTAATACCCTAGGGCTCTAGGTCTATCTTGGGCAGAGCCACCACCTCTAGCATGGAACTCTCTCATATCAAAATAATAAGGCTGCTCATTGAGGACAAACTCACAATATACTTCCCTCATAAAATTTAATGGAACCTCAAAATTATTACAAGGTGGTTCATAAAAGACCATCCACCACCTATTTGGAAAAAATATTCTACATCTACACATTGGTACACCAATGTATTGGAAACCTCTTTGCATTAAGAGGTAAGGACTCACCAGTTTTAGGATCAACAAAAAGAACACATATTTGTTCATTATTTTTATTTTTTATTTTTGACTGCATCATATGATAACCCATCAACATTAAAAGTATGAAACCAATCCCTATAGTTTCTCCATTTTGTAATCTTACTCAAAACTGTTGTGGCATCAGTAGCCAATGTTTTTAGGCTAGTGGCAAGGGATAAATGATTCTCAAGCTCAGATTTTTTCAATCTATTAATCAGTCTAGTTATTTTAGTAGTGTTTTTCCGTAACTGATTAAGCAATTCCTCTTGTGTAGTTGTTGTACAGTCTAAGGAGTAGGTTAAGGTGTTTGTTGTGGGTTTTTCTATTGGTTTTGAGGCATGTCTTGTTGTGGTTCTAGATTTTTTAGAATATAATATTGGTAATAAAAAATTAAAAAAAACTAATCAAAATCAATGAATTTAAATTGAAAATGTAAATAAAATTTATCAAATGTGCAAGAAAAACAAAAAAAATCATAACTAACCTCTTTTCATGGTGATTGGGTGTGAAGAAATCGATCCCATGCGCGGTCTGGAGGGTAAAAACATGTCTAAAATCCTTCTCATCCACAAGGTAAAAAAAATACAATCGACAATTTAAAAAAATAATTTATTAGTGGGGACTGTGTACACAGTCCTTTAGGAACTAAGACCGCATATACGCTCCTAGTTCGTAAATGATAGCATATGCGGTCTTATTTTTTTAAGGACCCCGTATGCATTTTTGGCCCTTTAGGTTCATCCACAACAAACCTAACCACGTACGGGGTATTTTGAAATTTTAAAAGCATGAATGTGGTTTCTATTTTTCAATTTTTTTGGTGTGTGTACAATTTTTTGCACACCATCTTGGTGCACACACCCCTATGTTATCCCTAACCTCGGGCATAAAAGTAGCATATACCATAACCCTAGAGCGCTAATTATATCATGGTCCATCTTAGACATATTGGGTCACATGCCTTGGGTAGGAGGATACCTCTCATGAGACATCAGAATAGGTAGATCAACTTGCACTCAAAACAACCACTATGTCTACTAATCAAGAACCCTGTCAAACCTAATCAGTTAGTCAAACTTGCTTAATTGTTGAATTCAATCAATTGGGTAGTAAACCTTATCTATTGTGTTTTTTTAATTGTGTATCTTTAACTTTCAAAAGCCCAACTTCTCAACATAAGTGTAGTTTCCTTTTTTGTTTCCATAGTTTGATCATATGTACAATAATATCACACATATGCCCAACAAAATAACACATACATGAAGATTCAACAAAACTAACAAAAGTGCGATATTTCTTAGCATATATGCAACAATACACATGTTCAACAAGATTCCTCAAATACAATTTTTTTGCACCAAATGTGCAACTTCTAGCTTCAAATGCACAAAATATGGGTAAGTGCATCAAGATGGTTTGTAAAAAGAGGGGTATAAGTGGACACCTTTTTTTTTCTGAAATTAGCTAAACTTGAACTTGGAGGAGAAATTTGAGACTCGTCCACTCAAAATATGAATATACTCAAACAAAAAATATTGTAGTACTTTGAATCTAGTTTCCAAACTACTATTTTTTTTCAAAATTGGATAAGATTAAGGTGGTCGAATTATTTAGGCACGAAAAAAAGTTCCTGATTTTTTCTAAAAAACATAACATAGTGTCTGGCATGCGCATCAAAAAATTAATAGTTAGATTTAGTTTTTTGAAAAATCCTTTGGTAGAAAGATAGATAAGAGTGAGCACTAGAAGTTGTGTATTTTTTTATAATTTTTTGTCGAGTATTTATATTTTATGATTTTTTGAAATAGGCACATGCTGAAATTAGGCACCTGTTCATGCACACAACATAACTTGCACCAAAATAATAAAAAATGTAGTTTTTTTTAAAGTATAAAGAATCAAGTGCACTACAATAATATATAAAGTTTTTAAAATTTGGATAAGTAGATCAAAATTTATTAAAAAATTGGTACACATATGTCTTTGACAACTATGGAAACATTGGTAAAACAAATCCAAGATTAATATGTTACTATTGTTCAAATTTTTAAAAAATTACATGGTTAGAAAGCTCAGAAGATGGGTGAAATTATGGTAGCAATTTTAGAAATACCTAGTTGATGAGGTGTAAACCTAATCACGACAAAGTTCACAAACCAATTTGATAAAACAAAACACATCAAAAAGGAGGGAATGGAGGGAAATCAAACTCCCAATCCTCAACCTCATCGTCCAAGCCTATTCACAAGCCTAAACGCTCAAAATGCAAATGATTTTTTTAATTTAAAGTACGAGAAGTTTTATAGAAACAAAATCACATACGGGGTTATAAAAAAAAGTGTGTATGCATTTTAGAGAGCAAAAAACCTGTACGAGCTATGTTAACATGAAAACATTCCAACATATAGAAATAGATATATATGTATATAATATGTGCATGTATATTTGTATGCATATCTATATAATATGTGTATATGTATGAATACATATATGTATGTTAAATATATGCATATATATTGTCTCTCAAAATCTTAGCACATTGTATTCCTACCCTCTCTAAATCTCTCTTTCTCTCTCACTCTATCTCACTCTTAGGACCCCACATGACCCCTAACGACATCATATAAGGTATTTTAGCACACCATATGACCCCTTAAGACCATATGATGTCCTAATAGGTCATATGATGTTCTAACACATGTGCTACCCCATTAGGACCCCACATGACCCCCAATGACACCATATGACCCCTTAGGACCACGTATGATATCTTAAGGGGACATATGGTTCCCTAAGGGGTCATATGGTGTTCTAATACATGGGTGGCCTATTAGGACCCCACATGACCCCTAATGACACCATATGACTCATTCCCACACCATATGACCCCTTAGGAGCACATGGTATTCTAAGGGGTCATATGGTGTCATAAGGGGCCATATGGTGTTGTAACACATCTGTCGCCCAATTAGGACTCCACATGACCTCTAAAAACATCATGTTACCCCTTAGCACACCACATCACCCCTTAGGAGCATATGATGTCCTAAAGGGTCCTATGGTATCCTAATGGGTCATACGGTGTTGTAACACATGTAGAGAACCATTAGGACTCCACATGACCCCTAACGATACCGTATCACCCCTTAGCACACCACATGATCCCTTAGGACCATATGATGTCCTAAGGGATCGTATGGTGTCCTAAGGCATCATATAGTGTTCTAACACATGTGTGGCCCCATTAAGACCCCACAATAGCCCAAACGATGCCATATGACCCCTGAGCATACCATGTGACCCCTTAGGACCATATGATGTCCTAAGGGGTGGTATGGTGTCCCAAGGGTTTATGTGGTATTCTAACATGTGTGGCCCCATTAGAATCCCACAAGACCCCTAAAGATATCATATGACCCCTTAGCATACCACATGACCACTTAGGACCATATGATATCCTAAGGGGTCGTATGGTGTTCTAAGGGGTCATATGGTGTTGTAGCACATTTTTGGACCAATTAGGACCCCACATGACCTGTAGTGACATAATGTGACCCCTTAGCATACCACATGATCTTTTATGATCATATGATGTCCTAAGGGGTCATATGGTGTTATAACACATGTGTGGCCCCATTAGGACTCCACAAGACCCCTAACGATGTCATATTACATAATATGGTGTTGTAACACATGTATGGCCCAATTAGGACCCCATGTGACCCCTAATAACATCATGTGATCCCTTAGCACCACATGACCCCTTAGGAGAATATGATGTCCTAAGGGTTCATATCGTGTCCTAAGGGGTCATATGGTGTTGTAACATATGTGTGGTACCATTAGGACTACACATGACTCCTAACAATACCATAAGACCCCTTATCACCCCATCTGACCCCTAACGACATCATTTGACCCCTTAGCACACCACATGTGCCCTTAGGAGCATATGATGTCCTAAGGGGTCATATGGTGTCCTAATGGGTCATATTTTATAGTAACACATTTGTGACCCCATTAGGATCCCACATGACCCCTTAGAATAGCATATGACCCCTTTGGACCATATGATGTTCTAAGGGGTAATATGGTGCCCTAAGGGGTCATATGGTGTTGTAACACATGTGTGGCCCCAGTAGGACCTCACATGACCCCTAATGACACCATAAGACCCCTCCGTGCACTACATAACCCATTAGGACCATACGATGTCCTAAGGGGTTGTATGGTGCCCGAAGGGGTCATATGATGTTGTAACACATGTGTGGCCCCACTAGGACCTCGCATGACCCCTAATGACACTATAAAATCCCTTAGCATACTGCATGACCCCTTAGGATCATATGATGTCCTAAGGGGTGGTATGGTGTCTTAAGGGGTCATATGGTGTTGTAACACGTGTGGTACCACTAGGACCCCACATGACCTCTAATGACACCATAAGACCCCTTAGCACACGACATGACCCCTTAGTACCATTTGATTACCTAAGGGGTAGTGTAGTGTCTTAAGGGGTCATATGGTGTTGTAGCACATGCATAGCCCAATTAGGAGCCCACATGACCCCTAATGACATCAAGTGACCCCTTACCACACCACATGACTCCTTAGGAGCATATGATCTCCTAAGGAGTGATATGGTGTCCTAAGGGGTCATATGGTGTCGTAACACATGTGTGGCTCCATTAATACCCCACATGACCCCTAATTACACCATAAGACCCCTTAGCACCCCACATGACCCCTAACAACACCCCTTAGCACACCAAATGTTCCCTTAAGAGAATATGATGTCCTAAGGGGTCATATGGTGTCCTACTAGGTCATATGGTGTTCTAACACATATGTGGCCCCATTAGGACCCCACATGACCCCTAATGACATAATATGACCCCTTTGGACCATATGATGTCCTAAGGGGTCATATGGTGTTGTAACACATGTGTGACCCCAGTAGGACCCCACATGACCTCTAATGACACCATAAGACCCCTTAGCACACCACATGATCCCTCAGGACCATATAATGTCCTAAGGGGTTGTATGGTGTCCTAAGGGATCATATGGTGCTTTAACACATTTATGGCCCCATTAGGACCCCACATGACCCCTAACGATAGCATAAAACCTCTTAGCACACCACATGACCCCTTCAGACCATATGATGTACTAAGGGGTAATATGGTTCTGTAACACATGTGTGGCACTACTAGGACCCTACATTACCTCTAATGACACAATAAGACACCTTAGCACACCACATGACTCCTTGGGACCACATGATGTCCTAAGGGGTTGTATGGTGTCCTAAGGGTTCATATGGAATTGTTACATATATGTGGCCCAAATTAGGACTCCAGATGACCCCTAACGACATCATGTGACCCTTGGGCACACCACATGACTCCTTATGAGCATATGATGTCCTAAGGGGTCATATGGTGTTCTAATGGATCATATGATGTTGTAACACATGTGTGGCCCCATTAAGACCCCATAAGAACCCTAATGAAACCTGACCCCTTAGCACACTACATGAGCCCTTTGGATCATATGATGTGTTGGCAATTGACACTCATCTGATGACTTCTGGTGATTAATTATCGGTTTAGGGTTTTCATTGATGGAAACTCTTCATGAGATTCCTATCTGGTAATCACATATCTCAATTTTTTAAAGAGGATGTCAACTGGTAGCCAATTAACCAGTATTTCAAGTTGAACAAACCAATTTTGCTTCAGAAGCTTTCTGATGATTGCAGAGTCATGTATCATGTATGGGATGATTGAGTTGACATAGAGATATTTTTATTGTTGTTTTGGTCTCTTCGTCAAGCCGACATATGACTACACATTATATTAGCAGGACGACTTGTTATATGATCTATTTTGTGATTGTGGGTATATAAGACCAATGTAGATGATCTTTTTTATGCTTGGTGTGATTGTATGTGAGTGAATGGTGATCAAGAATCCATTTTGGTATAGTTTCACATGCACATTCTTGATCTGGTAGTTGACAGAGACAGTGAACATGCAGGACAGAGCAAAACAACAGAGGTGTTCCTATTAGTATGTTTGGCACTTAACCAGAACTCATCCAAGTATTGTAGATTTAATTTTAGATTTAATTTACTGTAATTAATTAGTAAGGTAGTGAGCCTTTTGGGGTTGTTGCCCCTATTTTATTGAGAAATGAGATCTAGGTAGTGTGCCTGAATGCTTGTGCATTCCCCATATTATAATATTGCTTTTCTACTAGCCAGAGTAGAATAATATTGTGGGTTTAAATCCCACCGTGGTTTTTCCCATTTCGTTTTCCACATTAAAATATTTTGTTATGATTTTGTGGTTGATTGTTTTATGTTCTTGCATTTCAGTTTCATGTGTATGCTTCTGGTGGTTTAAAGTTAAGTCTGAAAAATATTCTAACCAGTAGATCATTGATTCACCCCACTCTCAGTGATACCTGATTCCAAAAGTTGGTATCAGAGCCTAGTTTCTTTGACGAAGCTTAACCACTAGAGGAAGGTCTGAGAAATTGACTCAATGGATTCTAATTTTTTAGAGATAGCTTAGTGTGGCACTTGACGATCTTGATGCAACTAGAAATGAAATCAATTCCTTGAAGAGAAACCTAAATATTGTCGATGATTTCATTAATTACTTGAGGGATCAAGTAAACACATCAAGAGACAAGAGGAAAGAATTGATGGACAAGATGAAGGAGAAAGAAGATCGGATCATGGAAAATTAGGTAAAGGTGATGAAGTTGGCAAGCTTGAGAGAGAAAGTGTTGCCTTGAAGAATGAGATGCAATCCATTGTGATGAGCTTGAATAAGGATATTGAGGACCAGAAGAAAAGTGAAGATAATGTGGCACAATCATTGAAGGAAAGAGCTGACGAATTCTTTGGGATTACCTATGAGTATGATTAGTTGAAGCTTGAGTTTACACAATCAAGGAATAATGGTCAAGAACTTGAAAGACAAATTGCTGCCTTAAGAGATGAAGTTGCTACTACAAATGAATACAAAGACAAATTCAAAGCTATCTCAGCAAGGATTGATGAGATGTTGGAAATTTAGAGGCATGGAAAGGACATGCGAGTACTTGGATTTGAGAAAGGTGAATCCTCTAGATTTGGAAAAGGCAATTCAAAGCTAATCAAAAGAAGAGCAAGAATCCTCTGGTAAGACAACCTAATGCCCATAAATTCAATGGTAGTTGCTTTACTTGCAATATATTTGGTCATATGGTGAATCAATGTAGAAGTAGGATGAATAATGGAATGAGCAACATGAATAATGTTCCTACCTTTACTCATCAGAGTTTCATATGTAATATTTTTGGTCATAAGTCAAATATGTGTAGAGAAGTAATTAATAACTTCCAAAACAAGAGATTATATGCTTGTGGGATGTTTGGACATATCTCTCACCTATGTAGGATGAGACCAAATCAGATGAACTTCAAACCAATGTAGAATGTTGTTTGTCATGCATGCAATAAAACTGGTCACATTGCAAAATACTGCAGAAGAAAGAATAGTGCTTTGGTAGATAAGAACAAATTAGATGAGAAAGGGAAAGAAAAGGTAGAAGAAATCAAAGAAAAACATGAGAAGATGTGGGTCAAAAAGGATGAATCTAAAGAAGACAATGAATCTGTACCCAAATCTAGTGCAGGATCTTCATCCAATAACTAGGGTTTTTCGCCTTAGGGAGAACTTTTCATGTAGATTCTAAGAACCCTCTCTTCAGTGATCTACAATAAATTTTGGAAGGATGTAGAAGATTTAAATCATATGTGTAGATGTTATCCGAGAGTTCCCATGAAGATTTGATGCTCTGGTAAGTGACTCCATGAAAATCAAGGCAACTAGTTGCAACATTTATTGCAATGGAGAATTAGGTTTTTTAAGGTTAAAAAGGCATTTCAAAGCTTCATTTGTCACAATGTGATCAAGAGAATAGTGCATAGAAGAAGAGAAAATAAATTTGGCAATCTCAACAAGAATTTTAGTGATTCTGAAGAGAATTCCAAAGCTCAGTTGTGAATTAAGGTATTTATCTATTCAGACTATCAGTTTCTACAAACCCTAAGTTTGAAATGGCTTCTTCTTCTGGAATTTCTTCCCCTTTGGTTGTCGAGATTAAGGATAGATCCAGACCTATTTTCAAGAAACACCCTTTCAAGTCTATTGAAGATGATCCAGAAGGTGTATTTTCTTAGGGTTACCTATGATGTCCTTCAAAATGAAGATATTAGGGCATAGATCCATTGTTATCTTGAGGAGCTTGGGAATGTTGACATGTTGGACCTGTATAATAAACACTTGATAGACAATTTGGGAGACCTCAAAATAGAATATAAGGCTCTTCAGAACAAGAATTTTTCATAGTTCATCTATTTTTCATTGTTTGATGAAGTAGAGTGGATCCGGTATATTCTTAGTGGAGTCCATGATGAGTTCATATGGCTTGATAGGCCTCACAAGATCACTAAACAAGCAATTCGAGCTGTGACATACCTCAATGAAACTGATGAAGTACTCAGCCTAAGAAAAGTGTCGAATAATATAGTGAGAGCAACTATTGGTTCCAAGTTCGACAATAGAGAAATTACTATTAGTGACATTCTCAAGAATGATCTAAAGTTTGCATCAATGGTGGTCGGATACAAGGTTTACCAGTCAAGTAGACACAACTCTGTCTCTGGTACTACTATATACTTAGCATTTTTATTGTTGAAAGAAGAAAATAGGTATAACCTGTGTAAATTTATTCATAATGAGTTGATAAGTAATTTGAAGAAAATTAAGCAAGACAAGAAGCACACTTTCAGATATGTAACTCTTCTTATTTTCTTGGCCTTATATTTATTGAATGAGATACTCAATGTAAAAAGAAAGGTCCAATGGGCCTATGATAGACTGGTGGAAATGCAAATCAAAAAGGGATTGTGGGGAATAGGATATGCCACAATGAGAATATCTTCTATCTGGGATTATTTCAAATCTTTCCAAGATGCAATGAAAAACAAAGAAAGAATCCCTAAGGAGATTGTAGACACGTATGAGAAAACTATTTTCTTCAATGTGGTTGATAAATATCAATGCCAAATGGAATTTGTGGAGCCTAGGATAGTTTGGATTGCGCCGATGGGGTATCAATTTGACTCTATCATGCTTAAGGTATATGCTCAACATCTATTGAGTCAACCAGTGGATCCAAAAGAAGAAATATTTGGAACATTCAAGGAGAAGGATCTTAAATTGCACATGCAATTCATGGAACCTACTATAAAAAGAAAGGTTACAAAGATGATAGAGGAGGTGGCATCTCAGATGGGATTCACCTGGGAGGAGGTGAAGAAAGATAGAGAAAAACATGCTCAGATGGAGGCCAAAGAGGAAACCAAAAAGCCTAAGACCGACCTGATACCCTCCAAGGCTAAATCACCAAAGACCAAGTCTGCTCCTACTCCAGTGGTACCATCTTTAGGATAGAGCCCATCTAGAAAGGGAGTGTTAAAGTAGAAGTAGAAGTAGAAGTCTAAGAGGACTTATGTTGTTGTGTCTCCGGTGGCCTCTAAGATTTAATCTAATGAGGAAGTAGACAAGGCTAAAAAGAAAGGTGAGTTTGTTAGATTGGTAAGAAAGCTACAATTCGTAGATCCTAGCAAAGAAAGAAAGACAAATATGATCTTGTGCCTACCAAAAGGCCCAAGAGAGGAAGATAGGTTAGAACTCAACCTGATACATATCCTGAATTAGGCAACCCACAAGGTAAATCTACATTTGTTCCTCTATTGTCAACAAACCAGTTAATTGATGAGATAATTGTGGATGGTAATTTGAAGAACATTGGAGTGTATTATGGAAATCTAAATGAGGTTGATCTGAGAAGAGTAAAAGAAGTTGTTGTTTTATACTTGTGCAATTTTAGAAAAACATTGATTGAGATAGAGAAGAGCATCCCTAAGGACCTATGCAGCCATATTGATTCAAGGAGACTAACTGCCAGTAATACATACAAGGAGATGAAAGAAAGAGAGTTGATAAATGTTTGCACCTGTATCACCCAAGATGAATTCAAAAGAATAATAGAGGAATCCAAAAGGAGTTCAAAAGAAAAAATAGGGTAAACAGATTGATCATTGATAAGGTAGAAAAGGTAAGAAAGGAAACAAAAGATATATGGAGCAAAATAATTAGGAATGATCCTTTGTACAAAGATGCATTCAAGTCTTCTCAGCTAGAAGAAAAAAAAAGGTGTTTCTGATGATCAAAAGGATGAAATTCAAACTAAGAGACATCTAGAAGACCAAGGTAACACAACTCTTGATGTTGAGACTAGTGATAATCCTTCGGTGGTAGACAATTCAGTGGACCCTGAGTTACAAAAGGATGATACCACACCAAGTGGAAACATCGGTGCACAAGATAAAGGGGATGAGGCAAAGAAAAAGGAAGTTGAGAGTGCAGAAGCAAAGGTCGCTGAGGTAGAAAAAGGCAAAGGAGTTGTTGATTCTCTATAAATTGACACTCCTCAGGTCAAGACCCTACTCCAGATATCAATAAATTTTGATGGGCTATTATATATTGGGAAGATGTCTCCCACAAAGAAGTTAATGCTAGGTGTAGCGGTTCAGGTCCAAGCCAGCCATGACCTATTTAAGACAGAGAGTGAGGACATAAAGCTTATTCAAATGTCAAATGATATTTTGTTGAAGGTGGCTATAGATGTATAGTTGGGTTCCAATGCTAGTCCCTCCAATAAATTGTTACAATTGATTAATAGTGTAAATACAAATTTTGATTCTTTAGAGAAGTCTGCTACTAAGAAAGTTTTGGATAGATTTAAGGATGTAAGGATGTAGACATTCTCGAAGATTATTGAAGATGATAGATCTATACTAAATAAGAGTCTGCAAATTATTTCTCATTCATTGACAGAAAGTGGTAAATTGTATAAGTCCTTTCTAATTTCATCCTAATTCATTGTAGATATAGATGAGCAAATAAGTGTTTGCCAGGGAAAATTTGATAGTATTTCATATTCCTTTGATCCCAATGTATCTCTAACTAGTAGTGTTGAAGGATAGATATTGTTTCTCAATGATTAGATCTTGAGCCTCAGTACGGACAAGGAGAAGATTTTGAGGAGAGTTGGTGAACTCTGGAACTTGATTGCCCCCTAGTTGGACACCATGTTAAGCAATAAGGTAGACTATATAAAGGAAATGGCCCAACATGTGCCATCTGATCTAAAGGAAGTAGAGATTAATGCAACTGTATTTAGTTCATTCATTACAGTTTTGGATAACTTGAGGAGTGGGTGGGACACTAACCTAGGATTTTTGAAGACCATTTATGTTGACATCTTCAAGTATTTGTAAGTCTTTGACAAGTATTTATGTATATAAATTTTGGACAACACCACATCTTTGGAATTGTTCTCAAAGGGGGAGAGATAAGGTGAAAAATGTACAAAAGAGTGTAACTATAGATTTCATAATTCTTTATCTAAGGGGGAGCCTTAGAAATTCTTGTGATCAGTTGTGCAGTTCTCAACGATTAGCCATTTTTCACAACTGTTGCCATCAATGCCAAAGGGGGAGATTGTTGGCAATTGACACTCATTCAATGACTTTTTGTAATTGATTATTGGTCAAGGGTTGTCATTTATAGAAAATATTCATGAGATTCCTATCTAGTAATCACGAATCTCGATTTACAAAAGAGGATGTCAACTGGTAGTAAGTCAAATAGTATTTTACGTTGAGCATAATAGTTTTGGTACAAAAGCTTTCCAGTGATTGTAGAGTCATGTATCATCTATGGGATGATTGAGCCGACATAGAGACATCTTTTTATTTATTTTTTGGTGATCCGCATTTAACCTTGGTGATCCGGTCAAGTTGACATATGACTACACGTTATATTAGTATGTTGACTTGATATATGATCTATTTTGTGATTGCGTGTATATAAGACCTGTGTAGATGATATTTTTGATACATGGTGTGATTATATGTGAGTGAGAGGTGATCAAGAATCCATTTTGGCACAATTGCATGTGCACATTCTAGATCCGGTAGTTGACTGAGGCAATGTATATGGTAGAAAAGAGCAGAACAACAGATGTGTTCCAATTAGTATGTTTGGCACTTAAACAGAACTCATCCAATCATTGTAGATGCTATTTTAGAGTTCATTTACTATAATTCATAATTATAATTAATTATTAAGGTAGTGAGTTTATGAGGAGGCAACAGATTGGAAGGATAAACCGTGAATCAACAAACCTCTAAGGCTCACAAACTCAACCAAAACCCTACTACCAAAGGGTCTTTACACAATACCAAGTAAATAAATGGATCAATGACATTAAAAAATTCCTTTGTAGACTCAAAGGCTCTAATATGTCCACTTAAAAATAACTAACACTCTCAATTCTTGTGTGACTACACACACCCTTGCATACATGAGTGGGCTACTACTAGGCTTGAGGGGTTTGAATGGCCCACTTGACTAATTCAATACAAAAACCATTGAAGTGATGTTATCACAACACCATAACACAAATGAAATAGGATTTAATGGTTTGGACCCATCGGAACAGCAATTTTGACTCACTTGCCCACAAACAGAACCGGTTGCACTTAGGCCTCCATTTGAAGGAATCAGGTGATAACTTTTGACACCCTGAGGATATAGGAAAAAAAATTATATTTTCAGATACCCTTTTGGGATTTCTCAACAATATCTCAGTTTTTGGTACCAAACCAACTTTTAGATATCCCAACCTATACTACACTAACATACCTAATAGGGCTTTTAGGCCTATTTGACTAGACACCTTCCACAAACTTGTTTGGTTATCCTAATTGGTGACCATCACCAACCATTAAATTTTATGTAAACCTCAAAATTAATCTTCTATCACATTCAAACCCCTTTCTAGTGCTCTACCACTCAATTCTCACACACCATACTCATCAAACCGGTCTGTCACATAGAGATGCCA
Organism: Cryptomeria japonica; assembly: GCF_030272615.1. NCBI lineage: Eukaryota > Viridiplantae > Streptophyta > Pinopsida > Cupressales > Cupressaceae > Cryptomeria > Cryptomeria japonica. The sequence goes on from NC_081409.1 coordinate 736,127,595, forward strand.
GACCTAGGGTTAGTTATACATCCTCTTCGCCCTATTGTGTCCTCTTAATGGATATTGGGATTGATATATGATATAGTGTTGTATCATCTCCTATAACAACAGAGTGTTTAGTTAATTATTGATAGGTTAAAACTCATTATTACAATCAAACCCTATGGGTTTGAGGGTTTTAGGCTACCTAGTAGAGATTTGCTTGTAGAATGGGGAGGTAATAACTTCAATACTTCACACCAAATGAAAAAAAAAGGTAAAAATATCTAGTTTTAGGATCTATGTGATGATCATTCTTTCCAATCCACCTTCACTATGCAATCAACAAAAAATAGACGGTTTTCTTAGTTTCCAATAGTTCTTTATGCTTCAATTTCCTTTCCAAATCAACCAAAATCAAAAAAATTACATATTTCGGTGTTTGGGGACCTCAAAGGTGTCACCCCAAACTAACACAACCTCCTCCAATCATTTTTCAAACTAAACATACCATTGGAGAATCACAACTTACAAAAAGTGCAAAATTGTCATGACAGCAAATTGACAATACGAGAATTTTTGCATTATCCAACTAAGTTAGGCTCCACAATTTCATAGTCCCCAAAAATGATTACATTTGATTATAAAACATAAAAAATGACTCAAATAAACCTTTAGCCACTTGATCCCTCAATTTAGACCATTGTAACTCTTATTGACTCAATTTTCTCTACGAGACCCTAGATGACAATTTGACCCAAACATGGACAAACTTGTCACACATCTAGGACATTGAATTACAAAAATGACCCATAGGATCTTATTACATTCCTTATAGGATAATACAAGATCATCTTTTTCTTGTTTCATTTTTGCATAGGTAGGTTCTCCTATACCATACTCCTTGGGTGAAATTTGTCTCAAGTCCTCTTAGAGACTGAATTCTGCAAATCACCACCCTTCTTTTTGATATCTTCTGCCAACATCCATGTAGCTTATGAGTTAGGAAATACTTTCCATTTAACCAAGTGCTCAAAGTAATTCTTTTGCCTTGTCTTCTTGGCTTCCCTGCTATCCAAGATGCACTTTATCTTAGGCATCTCCTTAGGTGGTAAGTGCTTTATCCATTCTTCACTTTCCTGAACAGATTCACCTGCAGTAGGAATCCTATACAATGTTAGATCATAAACATTAAATATAGGTGAAATAGAAATATCATCAGGGAGTTCAATTTTGTAATCATTAGGACCATATTTATATAAAATTTCACAAGGTCCAATCCTTCTCATCATTAACTTGCTATGGTTTCCCTTGGGCAACTTTTCCTTGCTAAGATGTACCATGACCATGTCACCCACTTGGTACTACACATCCCTCCTTCTCTGATCCACTCCTTCTTTAACCTTTTGACTATTATGTTGTAAGGTATCTTTGACTTGTTGGTGTACCTCTTTAACACCCTCTGCAAACTCATTAGCATGTCCACTCCTCTTGTCCAACCCTTGGACATCTCTCAATTCAAAAACTCCTCTTGGATGACTACCATACACAATCTCAAAAGGACTCAGACCTGTACTTCTTTTTGTTGAATCATTATAGGCATACTATGTTTGAGGTATCAGCATATCCCGACTACCTCTATTCTCTTTTGTCAAACATCTAAGAATATTTCCCAATGAACAATTTACAACCTCAATTTGGCCATCAGTCTTAGGGTGATAGGCTAAGCTAAAAGACAAATTTGTACTTAATCTCTTCCACAAGGTTCTCCAAAAATTCCCTACAAAATTGATGTCCCTTTCTAATACAATACTCAAAGAAAACCCATGGATTCTAACAATCTCTCTAAATAACAATCTTTTAATATAACTACAATCATTGGTGGTTTTACAAGGAATAAAGTGAGCCATCTTGCTGAAGCTGTCTACCACAACAAACACACTGTCATGACCTATCTTTGTCTTGGGTAATCTCATCACAAAGTCTATACTCAAACTTTCCCAAGGTCTACTTGCTATAGGCAAAGGTTGGTACATCCCTGTATTGGTTGAGACCCCTTTTTCTCTCTGACACATAGTACAACTCTCCACAAACTTTCTAATATTAGTTTGCATGTTAGGCCAAAACTAAAATCTCCTTACTAGGTCCAGGGTATTATTTAGTCAAAAGTGACCTCCTAAACCACCACTATGTTTCTCCTTCACTACATTATCCCTCAATGAACACCTAGGAATACATAATTGACACCCCTTGAACAAAAGACCATCCTGCAAGGTGTAGTTAGAAAACTCTCCATGAAAAGCATTTTCAAGCTCACTTCATACCTTATATACCTCCTTGAAAACTTTTTCCTCTTCATACAATCCTTTGAGTGCTTCAACACCCATGCTCTACAATTGCACTTCTTGCACTATGAACACCCTCCTACTTAGAGCATCTGCAACATTATTCGCTACCCCTTTCTTATGATTGATGATGAAGGTGTATGCTTGAAGACTTTCAATTCATTTCATATGCCTATGATTGAGCTTCTCTAGTCCATTCAAAAAACTAAGAGCATGATTATCAGTATATGCAATAAATTCCTTGGGAAACAAGTAATGCCTCCACTTTTTCAGAGCTTGTACCATGGCATACAACTCTAAATAATAATAGGAATACTTCCTCTTTTCTTCATTTAGTTTTTCACTGAAAAAGTCCACCAGTCTCCCCTCTTGGTTTAATACCGCTCCTATAGCCAACCCACTTGCATCACATTTAATGGTGAAGACCTTACTGAAATCAGGTAATACTAGGACTGGGTACTTGGCAACTTTCTCTTTTAAACTCTCAAAACTCTTATCTTCTTCCTTGTTCCACACAAACTTCACCTTACCACTACCCTTGATGGTTTCTAACATAGGTGCACAAATATCATTGTAATTCCTAATGAATTTTCTATAAAACATTTCTAAACCATGAAAAATTCTTATGTCTCCCACTGTCTTAGGTGTAGGTCAATTCAAAATGGCCTCCACCTTAGAAGAATCCATCTTCAAGTCACCCTTAGAGATGATAAAGCCTAAGTACACAAACTCCTGCTTCATGAAGTCATACTTTTCTATGTTTATCATCAACTTCTGCTCCTACAGCCGCTTCAAGACTAGCTCCAAGTGTTTTAAGTGCTCCTTTTTTCTCCTACTGAACACCAATATGTCATCAAGGTAGACTAACACAAACTTCCCTATAAAGTCCTGCAACACTTCATTCATTAGTCTCATAAAGGTGCTTGGGGCATTTGAAAGAACAAAAGGCATCACAAGTCACTCATACAACCCTTCATTAGTTTTAAATGCAGTCTTCCACTCATCCCGCTCTCTTATCCTTATATGATGGTACCCACTCTTGAGGTAAATCTTCGAGAAAAAGGTATCCCCCCGCAATTAATCTATTAGATCCTGTATCCTAGGAATAGGAAACCTACATCTAATGGTTATCCTATTGATAGCCCTAGAATCAATACAAAGCCTCCATTTCCCATCCTTCTTTGGGGATAAAATAGTAGGTAATTCACATGGGCTAAAGTTCTTCCTCACCAACCCTTTATCTACGAGCTCTTTAATTTTCCTAGTTATCTCTTCATTCTACTGTGGGGTCATTTTATATGCTACCTTTTTAGGAAGTACTACGCCTGGTATGAGGTCAATCTGATGACTAATATCTTTGATAGGTGGCAAGGAATTAGGTATGTCTTCCACAACCACTCCTTTGTACCTCTCCAGCAGTTCCCTGACCTCCTTAGGTCCTACCTCACTCACACCCTTCTTCCTTTCTTCCTTGGGCTTCACAGTCAAAGCAAAACCTACTCCACCTTCCTTCTTTAGTTTATTTAGTAACTCTTTTTCTCCCACCATCATCACACTAGATCTTGCATGTTGTGGATCCCCTTCTACCACTGACTATATCCTAAAAGTCACACCATCCTTCTGGAAAGAGTAAGCATTATTTTCTCCATCATGATGAGCCTTTCTGTCAAACTGCCATGGTCTGCCAAGAAAAAGATGGCAAGCATCCATTGGAATGATGTCACACAAAATTTTATCCTTATACCCCCCAATACTGAACTCCACCCATGCTTGTTCATTGATGAGTATGTGTTGTCCCTTGTTCAACCAACTGACACTACATGGACAATTATGGGGTATCCTCTCCAAGTTCAACTTGTTTACTTCTTCCAAAGATACAATGTTATCAGTAGACCCTGAATCTATAAAAAATTTACAAACTTTAGCTTGAATATTGTATCTAACTCTAAACAAAACCTTTCTTTGCGGTGGCTCAGTCTTCATTGGTTCTTTTAGCAGTGTCCTTTTGATCATCAGGTTCTCTCCTATATCTAATGTCAAATTAACTTCAAGATATGTCACACTCCTTGCATCTTCTTTAGTCAAAGTGGTTCTCCTCTCACCACCTTAAGAATTTGAGGCCTTCTTTGGATACTTCTAGGTTGGGTGCCTCATCTAATTATAGTTATAACATCTCATACTGGAGAACTTGGATCCTCTCTCTAATTCATTTTTCCTACCTCTTCCATTAGGTCTCCTCCCACGGTAGCCTTCTCTGCTACTTGAGTCCCCAACTTTCTCTCTTTGGCTAGACTCACCACTAGACCTTTGGTTAGGACTTCTTCATCCAAAACTACCTCTCCCTCTTAAACTTCTCCCTCCTTTACCTCTATTACCCTTGTCACTTCTCTTTAGTTTCTCTTCTTCCCTTAGGGCCAATTGAAAACACTTGTTCACTATCTCTAGTGCCAAGATTTTGATCTCATCTTGGATGTTCATTCTGAGGCCATTCAAGTACCTGGTCACTTTCTCTGATTCCTCTTCTTGTATCTCCGATCTGAGATTGAGTTTATGAAACTCCTTTGTATATGCATTCACATCAAGGTCTCTCTGTCTGAGGTTCTGCAATTTTTATACATCTACACTTCATAGTCAATGGGCATGAATTGTGCCTTGACTTTAGCTTTCATCCCTTTCTAGGAGGTTACCATACTCTTTCCCTCATTAACTCTCTCCCCTTGCACATAGTTCCACCATGTAAGAGAAGATCCCTTCAACCTTGTTTTTTCCAACTTAAATTTCTTGTCTCTAGGGATTTCTTTGTACTCAAAATAATTGGTCAATGCCTCAATCCAGTCTACCACCTCTTCTGCTTCCATACTTCCACTATATATAGGAAACCCATAAATGGTGTCCCTATTGACTGACCTCAAGGAATCTGCAAATTCTCTCTGATCTGTAGGTATCTCCTCTACCCACTTAGAGGATTCTCCATCTTCTTTATCCCCTTCTTAATCAGTGTTACTTCCATCTTCCTTATCCTTAGTATTTTTCAATTCTTCAAGCTTGGACTCAAGAATCTCTTGAATCAACTTCTTCACTGCATCTTGTGACATACTCTTAGGAGGCATTTTGTCAACCACTATTTCGATCTCTTCCTCGGACATACACTGAGACCACACCACCCAAGTGATCTTCAAAATTCTGCTCTAATACCAATATGATGAGGAGGGAACAGACTGGAAATATAAACCTTGAGCCAACCAACCTCTAAGGCTCACAAACTCAACCGAAATCCTACTACCAAAGGGTCTTTACACAACACCAAGTCAAGAAATGTTTTGATGACACTAAACGATTCCTTGGGAGACTCAAAGGATCCAGTATGTCCACTTAAAAACAACTAACAATCTCAAGTCTTGTGTCACTACACACACCCTTGCATACATGAGTGAGCTACTACTACGCTTTAGGGGTTTGAATGGCCCACTTGACCAATTCAATACAACAATGCTTGGATGGGTGTTCTCACAACACCTTAACACAAATGAAATAGGATTTCATGGTTTAGACCCACCGAAACACCAATTTTGACTCACTTGCCCACAAACAGAACCGATTGCAATTAGGCCTCCATTTGAAGGAATCAAATGATAACTTTTGACACCCTGAGGATTTAGGAAAACAAATTATATTTTCAAATACTCTTTTGGGAGTTATTAACAACATCTCAGTTTCTAGTACTAGACCAACCTGCAGGTATCCCAACCTATACTGCACTAACATACCTAATAGGGCTTTTAGGCCTATTTGACTAGACACCGTCCACAAACTTGTTTGGTTCTCCTAATTGGTGACCATAACCAACCATGAAATTTTATTTAAACCTCCAAAGTACTATTCTATTACTTTCAAACCCCTTTCCAGTGTTCAACCACTCAATTGTCACAAACTGCACTCATCAAACCGGTCAGTCACATAGAGATGTCAGACCTAGGGTTAGTTCTCCATCCTCTTCTTCCTGTTGTGTCCTCTTAATGGATATTGGAATTTACATATGACATAGTGGCCTATCATCTCCAATAATGGTAGATTTTTCAGCTAAGGATTGATAGGCCAAAACCCATTATTACAATCAAACCCTAGGGATTTGAGGGTTTTAGGCTACCTAGTAGAGATTTGCTTGTAGAATGGGGTGACAATAACTTAAATACTTCACACTGAATGAAAAAAAAGGTAAAATTTTATAGTTTCAAGATCTATGTGATGATCATTCTTTCCAATCCACTTTCAGGATGCAATGAACATAAATTAGACGGTTTCTTGAGTTTCCAACAGTTCTTGATGCTTCAATTTCATTTCCAAATCAACCAAAATTAACCAACTTACATCTTTTAGTGTTTGGGGTCCTTAAAGGTGCCACCCCAAATGAACACAACCTCCTCCAACCATTTTTTAAACTGAACGGACTATTGGATAATCACAACTTACAAAAAGTGCAAAATTGTCATGACAACAAATTGACAATACGACAATTTTTGCATTATTCAACCAACTTAGACTCCAGACTATCATAGTCCCCCAAAACGATTACATTTGATTCTAAAACATAAAAAATGACTCAAATAAACCTTTATCCACTTGATCCCTCAATTTAGACCATTGTGACCCTTGTTGACTCAATTTTCTCTATGAGACCCTAGATGACAATTTGACCCAAACATGGACAAACTTGTCACACTCCTAGGACATTGAATTACAAAAAGGACCCATAGGGTCTTATTACATTCCTTCTAGGATAATAGAATATCATCTTGTTCTTGGTTCATTTCTTTAGAGGTAGTTTCTCTTGTACCATGAGCCTTCCGAGGTTGTAGCCCCTATTATATTTGAGCAATGAGCTCTAGGCAGTGTTCAATAAGGTAGTGAACCTTTCGAGGTTGTAGCCCCTATTGTATTTGAGAAGTGAGCTCTAGTCAGTGTGGCTGAATTCTTGTGCATTCCCCATAGTGTAAATTATTTTTCTACTTTCCTCACTAGAATAATATTGTGGGTTCAAATCCCCCCATGTTTTTTCCCATTTGGGTTTCCACGTAAAAATATAGTGTTATGATTTTGTGCTTGATTGTTTTATGTTTTTGCATTTTAGTTTCATGTGCATGCTTTTGGTGGTTTAAAGTTAAGTTTGAAAATATGCTAACCAGTAGATCACTAATTCACCCCCCTCTCAGTGATCCTTGATTCAAACATGATGTTCTAACTATCATATGGTGTCATATCGTGTCCTAATGGGTCATATGGTGTTCTAACACACATGTGACCCCTTAGAACCTCACATGGACCCTAACGACACCATATGGCCCTTTAGTAAGCCATATGACCCCTTAGGACCATATGATGTCCTAAGGGGTCAGTATCCTAAGGGGTCTTATGGTGTCCTAAGGGGTCATATTGTGTCCTAAAGGGTCATATGGTGTCATAACACATGTGTTGTCCCATTAGGATCCCACATGACCCATAACCACACCATATGACCCCTTAGCACACCACATGATCCCTTAGGACCATATGATGTCTAAATGGGTCCTATGGTATCCTAAGGTGTCATACAGTGTTCTAACACATATGTGGCCCCTTAGGACCCCAACAGACAACTAATGACACCATATGACCCCTTAGTAGACCATATGACCGCTTATAACCATATGACGTCCTAAGAGGTCGTATGGCATGATAAGGGGTCATATGGTGTCCTAAGGAGTCGTATGGTGTCCTAAGGGGTCGTATGGTGTCCTAAGGGGTCATATGGTATCGTAACACATATGTTGTCCCATTAAGACCCCACATGACCCATAACCACACCATATGACCCCTTAGCACACCACATGACCCCTTGGGACCATATGATGTCCTAGGGGTTCTTATGGTCTTCTGAGGGGTCATACAGTTTTCTAACACATGTATGGTCCTATTAGGATCTCACATGACCCTTAATGACACCATATGACCCCTTAGGACCATATAATGTTTTAAGGGGTCACATGGTGTCCTAAGGGATCATATGGTGTTCTAACAGTGTGTGGCCCATCAGGACCCCACAAGACCCTGAATGACACTATATGACCCTTAGCACACCATATGACTTCTTACAACACCATATGACCCCTAACCACACCATATGACCCCTTAGCACACCACATGACCCCTTGAGACCATATGATGTTGGCAATTAATACTCATCTAGTGATTTTAGTAGTCTTCTGGTAGTTGATTAGTTATTTAAGGTTGTCATTGATGTCATATCTTCATGGTTATTCAATCCGTATTTCATGACTTAGCTTATCCCGAAGATGGAGGTAACCAATAGATAGTTAACTGACAAAACATGGCTAAACAAGGTATTTTAGTAATGTGTTGATCTGGAATTATCTTAGATGTTTACGGTGTTTGTGATGATTATTTTTGTGATCTCCATGTTTGGTAGGATATTCTAGAAGTGTGTTGATATAATATTTTGGTCTGGTACTATGGTGTGTTCGAGATTGGAGCGGACTTCATCTACACATTACATCTATTAAGGCTGACTTGAAGGAGATTATTTTTGTTGTTAGACCGGATATATTAGATCATTTTCATGGTTGATTTTAGGTATGTGATGATGTGTTGAGTGCTTGGTGATTAGTTTTGGTGTGATTGAGCATAGTTTCACGTGCAGATTTTTCTTTCAGATCAACTGGTAGTTGACTGAGACTGGAACAGGGTAATTAGCAGAGTAGAGATAGTCATTGATATAGAGCCCAACCAGAACTCAATTTTTCATTTTTAGATTCTTTCTAAGAGTTCATCTCATTGTAATCAAATTGTAAGGCAGTGAGCCTTTCTTGAAGGTTCTAGCCTTCCAAGCAATTGTAATTGAACAGTGAGCTCTAAGCAGTGAGCCTAAATGCAAGTGTATTCCCCATCTATGCAATATTTATGTACTCTTGACCATAGTATATGAATATTGTGGGTTCTAGGCCCACCATTATTTTTCCCTTTCTGGTTTTCCACGTAAAAATTCCAATGGTGTGGATTTCTTCTTTTTTTGTTGCAAGTTTATGTTCATATTTCCTATGCATTGTTAACTAATGGATAAAGAATAAGTTTGCAGTTTTAATAACTAGTAGATCACTAATTCACCCCCCATCTTAGTGATTCCTGATTCCAACAATTGGTATCAGAGCCTAGTTCCTCTAAGGAAGCTTAACCACTTGAGGGAGATCTAAGAGATTGATTCAATGGATACCGGCTTTCAGAGACAATCCAATGTGGCACATGAGAATCTTGATGCTGCTAGAAGTGAGGTTTGTACATTGAAGAAGAATTTGAATGTAATTGATGAATTAATTAGTTAGCTGAAGGATCAAGCAAGTATCTACAGAGAAAAGAGAAAGGAATTAATGGACAAGTTGAAGGAGAAAGAAGATTAGATCATGGAATATCTGGACAAAGCTGACGAGGTTGATAAAATTGAGAGAGAAAATGTTGCTTTGAAGAATGAGATGCAATCCACTATGATGAAATTGACCAAGAAGATTGGGGACTGAAAGAAGAATTAGGAGAATATGGCACAATCATTGAAGAACAGAGCTAATGAATACTTCAGGTTTACCTATGAGAATGATCAGTTAAAGCTTGAGTTGACACAATCAAGGAATAATGGTCAAGAACTTTAGAGATAAGTTGCTACCTTTAGGGATGAACTTGCTACTGCCAATTAATAAAAAGACAAATTTAAAGCTAGTTGAGAAAGACTTGATGAGATGCTGGAAAGTCAAAGATATGGAAAGGATATGCGAGGTCTTGAATATGAGAAAGGTGAATCCTCCATATCTGGACAAGGTAATGCTAAACCTGATCAAAATAAGAGCAAGATTCCTCTGGTAAGATAGCCTAATGCTCATAGTTTTAATGATAGATTTTTTACTTGCAATAAATATAGTCATATGGAAATTCAATGCTGAAGAAGGATGAATAATGGAATGATGAACAATAACAATGTGTTGAACAACAATGTTTTTACCTTTATTGGTCAATGTTTCATATGCAATAATTTTGGACACAAGTCAAATGCATGTAGAGATGTGATTAATAACTTTCAGAACAAAAGATACAATGCCTGTGGAATGTTTTGACATATCTCTAACCATGGAAGGATGAGACAAAATCAAATGAACTTCATATATGTGAAGAATAATGTTGTTTGCAGAGTACTACAAAAGAAAGAACAATGCTCTAGTAGACAAGAATAAATCAGATTAGAAGGGTAAAGTGAATTTTGAAGAGATCGGAGAGAATCATGAGAAGATGTGGGTGAGGAAAGATGAATCTAACACAAATAATGGATTTGTACCTATATCTGATGCAGGATTTTTATCTAATAATTAGGGATTTTGACCGTAGGAGGAGAAAAATCAATGAAAATCTTGTAAGTACCCCTTGATGAGATCTGTGTTCTATGGATTATAGATGACAGTTGATATCTAGAACTCAGATGGTTGATTGTGGCATTTGGTAGTTGAAGAGGGCATCCAGTTGATTATTTGAAGTGCAATTATTTCAAAGGGAAGTTAGGGTTTGCAAAGTTAAAAGGGAGAATACAAGAATCATTCTTTACTTTGAAAATAGTATTTTCGAGTATCAAAGTTTTCAAGTGATCCAAATTTCCAAGCGATCTAAGAGAAAACAATAATCCAACAAAGCGATCTAGGGCATTCAACAATTGTTAAAGGTATTTATCGAAAGGCATTAATCTGAGTCCTATTTTTTGATATTTTTCAATGGCATCTGCATCCTCTATCTCTACTCTATTGGTGGTCGAAGTGAAGGATAAGACTCATCCTGTATTCAAGAAACATCCATCCAAGTCCATAGAGGACAACTCGATAGGTGCATTTTCCTTTATTCTGAATGATGTTCTGCATGTTGATGATGTTCATGCTTATATTCACTATGAAATTGAGGATATTGGATCAAAAGATATTCTAGATCTATACACAGATAAAATCATGGATTATGTCCGAAACCCTAAGCCAAAATTTTCTCAACTAGTAAGGAAGGGTTTCACCCAATTTGTGAACTTTCTGTCTTTCAATGAGAAACAGTGGGTTTGATATGTGCTGAGAAAGGTTCATACTAAGTTTATGTGGTTGGACAAGACATACAAGATCACTACAGAAGAAATCAAAGTAGTTACCTATTTACATTAAACTCGTGAGAAGCCACGATTATGGAAGGTTATCAACCCTACCATAAATAAACTAACCGGTGTAGAATTCAACAAATGATCAATGAAAATCGGTACTATAAGGGAGATGATGTCAAATTTACTTCTATGGTGATTGGGTACAAGGTGTATCAATCTAATAGATTGAATTCAGTCTCCAGCACTGCAATTCATGTTGCATACAAGATGGTTAAGGAAGATGGTCACTGTGACATATGCAATGTGTTTTTGGAAGAATTGTTGATAAATTTGAACAAGATTAAACAAGATAACAAGCATGTTTTCAAGTTTGGATCATTGATTATCTGTCTTTCCCTATATTTCATGAATCAAATCCCAAGAACTAGTAGATTCTAGTGGAATTATGAAAGATCGGTGGGGCAGTAGATCAAGTAAGGATTGGATAGTCTTGGCAATCAAGAAAATAAGAATGTTGCTTTATGGGCCTTCTTCAAAACATTTTAGGAGAAGATGAAGCAGAGAGTGCGAATCCCCAAGGAAATTGTGAAGAAGTATGAGGTGACAATATGTTTTATGGTGAATAAAGATGAATGTTTGATGGAAGCAGTCCAACCCCACACTATTTGGATAAAGCCTATGGGCTATGGGGTGGATGAAGCTAGCTCGGAGGAATATGCACAAAATTTTCTCAACTCTCTGGTAGACATCAAGGAGGAGAGGTTCAGTACCTGCACGAAAAATTCAATGGAGTTACACTCCAAATTTACAGAACAGGCGAGGAAGAGGAAGATAGCTAAGATAGTAGAGGATATTCTTGTTGAGGAGGGCCATCCCCAAAAGAAGGTGAGGGTTTCTAGAGAAGAAAGGGTTGCAGCAAAGAAAGAAGAAAAATAGAAACTTGCATCTGCTCCTATCAAGATAAAGGTAACAGGACCCTCTACTGCTCTAGTGAAGACACCTACTGTCCAACCTGAAACCTATAGTACATCTGCAAAGGGAAAAGGTATTATAAAGAAGAAGCAAAAAACACAGAGGGAATATGTGGCAGTTTCTCTGGTGGAATCAAAAACTAAATATTATTTTGATGTTCACAAGGCACCTAAGAAGGGTGAATTTGCTAGGGTATCCTAGAATCCCCAATCTGATGATGTGAAGGGTGAGAAGTAGAAGAAGAAAGTAAGATTTGAACCTAAACTAGAAGGAAAGGCCAAGAAAGGAAAGAAGACAAAGTCTGATCTTGATGAAGCCATTGAATCTGGTAAGATGAAATCCTCAAAAATAGAGTATCACAGTATTCCTCCATTATCTACTCAAGAATTGATTGATGAGATTATAAAAGATGGTAATTTAAATAATATATTTGTATGTTATGTAAATATGGATGATAAAGATCATAAAAAGATAGAATAAATAGTAAATTTGTATATGGATGTATTTAGTAAGGCATTAATTGAGTTAGAGAAATATCTACCCAAAGATTTGTATAGTCTTATTGATGCTAGAAGAAAATCAGCAAGTCAGATGGACATGGAAATAAAGGAGAGTGAGCTGGTTAATCATTGCACCAGTATCACCATGGAAGAAATTGATAGATTTATTTCATTGGAAAATAAAAAGGAATTTCAAAGTAAACACAGGGTTAATAGCTTAATGTTTGGAAGAGTTGAAGAAATAAGGAGAGAGACTAGCGAGATTTGGAAAAAGTTTCTAATACAAAACTAGATTGTAGATAATGATTCTCAAAATAAAGCCATTCGGTCAGATAACCATCTGGAAAAAACTGTAAATAAAGATGAGGATATGCATGATGGTGGTGATCAACAAGTTTTGGATTATGTTGTTGATTAGGCTACAAATAATAATGACAAACTAGCAGAGGTTGTCGATGGTGCACCAAGTGGTGACACCAATGGAAAAGAGGCACCCAAGGAAGATGAAAAATAGACCGAACTGGATAAGGATAAGGAAAAGGATAAGAGTAAAGGAAAGGGTTTGGAAACTCCGATATTAGTGGCAATTGACACTACTAAAACTCAGAACCTAGGGAGTTTTCCTCAATTCAACATCAATTTTGATAAACCTTTTTCTCAAATGTCTCTGGGTGAGAGGATGATAGTTGTTTCTACTCTTCAAGTGCAATCCAGTCAAGAATTAGCCCAGTCTAAGTTAGAGGAGAAGAAACTAATTGAGAAATTAGTGAAAACTTTGGGTTAGGTGATACCAAAAGTACAACTTGATGCAAGCACTAGCTCATCCAGTAACCTAAACAATTTAATTGATTATATCTCCAACAAATGTGATTATTTGTCTAAGGACTCCACCCAACAAGCATGGCGAATTTTAAGGATGCCGAAATTCAAACATTTTTGCAAATGATAAATAATGACAAGGCTCAGTTAGATAAGGAGCTAAAACTGGTTGATGAGGCATTAGTAGAAGGCGGTAAAATATATGTCTTGTCTAATTTTGACTAATTTTACAACTAACATAGACAAGAAAATAGAGAACTGTAAAGGACAGTTAATTCAGATTTCTAGGCCTATGATCCCACAACAAATCTAACTACCAGTATAGAGGGACAAACTTTGAATATCACTGAGAAGATCATAAGTTTTGAGAAGGAGAAGGAGAGAATAATTCAGCAAGAAGGTGAACTCTAGAACCTAATTGGTCCCCACCTGGACACCTTATTGTATCATAAAATGGACTATATAAAAAATATGTCTCAAGATACTCGTACAGACATTTCTGCTATAGAATTTCATGTCTGTTTTGAACAATTTTGTTTCAATTTTGGAGAAGTTGCGGGCATGTTGGAACACTTATCTAGGGTTTCTTAAGTTATCTTATGCAGATATAGTGAAGTGTGTATAGAGTTAATCCTCCTGTGAATGTATATATATGTACAACAATTTTGATGGACACCCTATATTTGGCATTGTTGTCAAAGGGGGAGAGATGTAGTGAAAAATGTATAGAAGGATTAGATGAGGTGAAAAGTGTACAATGTATAGATTGATTCTTTGTATGGTGTGTACAACCTAGTGTATTATAGACTTATGGATTGTTGATCTTAGGGGGATTCTTGGAATTCTTGTATTCTTTCATCCAATTGTATAGATTTCAGCACTTAGTCATTTTCACAGGTGTTGCCATCAATGCCAAAGGGGGAGATTGTTAGCAATTAACACTCATCCGATGATTTCATGAGTCTTTCGGTGGTTGATTAATTGTTTAGGGTTATCATTGATGTCAAATATTCATGGTGATTTGATTTGACGTTCATGACTTATCTTATCCGAAAGATGGAGCTAACCAGTAGATAGTTAACCAATAGAACAGGGCTAAACAGGGTATTTTAGTAATGTGTTGATCTGGAATCATCTCTAGTTTTTGCAGTGTTTGTGGTTATTATTTTTGTGATCTCCATGTTTGGTAGGATCTTTTGGAAGCATTTTTCTATAATATTTTAGTTTGGTGCTATGGTGTTTTTGAGATTGGAGATGACTTCATCTACATGTTACATCTATTAAGGCCGACTTGAAGGAGATTATTTTTATTGTAAGACCGAATATATAAGATCATTGTAGAGGTTGATTTTCAGTATGTGATGATGTGTTGAGTACTTGGTAATAATTTTTTGTGTGATTAAGTGCAATTTCACGTGCTCATTTTCCTTTTAGATCAACTAGTAGCTGACTAAGACCAAAATAGGGTAATAAAAAAAGCAAAGATAGTCAGTGATACAGAGCCTAACCGAAACTCAATTTTGCATTTTCAGATGCTTTCTAAGTGTTCATCTCATTGTAGATTATCATTGTAATCAAATTGTAAGGTAGTGAGCCTTCCTCCAAGGTTGTAGCCTTCCAAGCAATTGTAATTGAGTAGTGAGCTCTAGGCAGTGAGCCTGAATACAAGTGCATTCCCCATCTATGTAATATTTATGTACTCCTAGCCATAGTATATGAATATTGTGGGTTACAACACCACCATGGTTTTTCCCTTTTTGGGTTTCCACGTAAAAATTATGGTGTTGTAGATTTGTCCTTTTGTTGTTGCATGTTTATGTTCATATTTGTTATGCATTGTTACTCAATGGATAAAGAATAAGTTTGTAGTTTTAATAACTAGTAGATCACTGATTCACCCCCCCTCTCAGTGATCGCTGATTCCAACATGATGTCCTAAGGGGTCCTATGGTGTTCTAAGGGGTCACATGGTGTTCTAACACATGTGTGGCACCATTAAGACCCCACATGACCCTTAATGACACCATATGACACCTTAGCACACTATATGACCCCTTAGGACCATATGATGTTATAAGGGATCTTTTTTTGTCCTAAGGGGTCATAATGTGTCCTAAGGTAGCAAGATGAACCATTATTACAATATAAAAAGCGAGTGCCAATACTTCTTACAAAAATAAGCATAGATCACCCCATGGGAGCGGGCATGAGGTTAAAGGATGTTGCTCTCTCTCTCTCTCTCTCTCTCTCTCTCTCTCTCTCTCTCTCTCTCTCTCTCTCTCTCTCTCTCTCTCTCTCTCTCTCCTTCCATTTCTCCTCCCCTATCTCTCCCTCCCTCCCCCATCTCTCTCTCTCTCTCTCTCTCTCTCTCTCTCTCTCTCTCTCTCTCTCTCTCTCTCTCTCTCTCTCTCTCTCTCTCTCTCTCTCTCTCTCTCTCTTTTTCTCTCCCTCCCTCCCCACTCTTTCTCTCTCCCTGCCCTCTATTTCCTTTCCTTTCCCATCGTCTCTCTCTCTCTCTCTCTCTCTCTCTCTCTCTCTCTCTCTCTCTCTCTCTCTCTCTCTCTCTCAATCCCTTCCTTTTCCCTCATGCTTTATTTACTATAAGTAACGAGTATGAGTTTTTAACATAAGAAGCACGTACTTGTTATGGGAACTATGAACACTAGTTTTTTGGGGTATTTTTAGGGACTAAAAACATGAATAGGTTAACTAAAAGTAACCCGTATACATTTCTTTCACATAATTTTATTTGTTCAACCGCCTCAACGACTACAAAAGAACTTTTGGAACTTGTTGAAGTCCCCATTGCAACTGATTCTATGAAACTGGGATAGTTTTATGTCAAAGTAACTAAACATTTTGTTTTGTATGAGTTCAAATGATTGAATTGTTGTTCTAATTAGTTTGTTCAATGTTACTCTGATTGTTTAATAGTTTTGATTATTAAAAATAATGTTGATACTATTTTTTATGGTTATTTGATTGTATAAGTTTTTGTAACATATATGTGCAAAATGATTCTATTTGAGACAATAGTTATTAACGATGGGAAAGAACAAATGAGGAACATCCAAACAAAGAGAGGCTAAAAAGTAAAGACAAAGGAAACATATGAAGATATTACATGAACTAAGAACAATGGGAAAAGAAGGTATGTCATTTACAACATCTCAATTAGATGTACCAAATGAACCTAATGCAATTGAAGAATAAATCACAATCAATAATCAAACAAATGATGAACATGCACCAACAACATTTGATTTCTCGAATGAACCTAATGCAATTGAAGAAGAGACCAAGATCAATAATCAATCAGATGATACACATGCACCAACTCAATTTAATTTACCAAATGAACCTAATGCATTTGAAGAAGACACCACAATGAACAATCAATCAAATAATGAACATACACTAGCTCAATTTGATATGGTGAATGCACGTAATGCACCAATCTTAACACCTCCTAGAATTATTTGTAGGAAACCAAAGTATCTAATTTACATAGATGAAATGTTTTGAAGACAATACCCGATAAATTACACGAATAAACTTGTAGAAGAATGGTTAAAAGAATATGGCAACACTATTTTGAAAGATTAAATCAAATTGCAAGATGCCAATTAATTGTTGAAATGATTAGAAATCTGAAATTTAGAGAGACAATGAAAATTCTTAGCTTAAGATCATCCAAAAATCATACTAAAAGAAATATTGTGAGAGACCTATTTGATCCATATCAAGAAATTGGTACAAAATAGTGTACTGAAGATTCTAAGGTTACTCGATGTGTTATCGCATCAACCGTAATAGGCAATAAAATGAAAAAAGATCTTTTAATAAGAAAAATAAGTAAGTCATTAAACATAAGTAGAACAATATTACGTAAAGAATTAGAGCGGTGGGAGAAAATAGAGGATCCTAAAAATAATTTTCTTTCGGTGTTCTCAAGTACACTACCACACAAAGACACGGTTGTTGTTGATGCACTAAGAACATTAATTGAAAATATTTGGCATGACAACACAAGGATTTCGCCCAACCAAAGAGATGTTTCTAGAAGGAAAATTGGATCTAGAAATAGTGAGCCGCATGCCAAACACTATTTGGATATGACTCAAAAAAAATTACATGAAAGATTCCTTCAAAATTCTCCTCAAATAAGAATTTATCAAAGATTTTTTGAAATGGAAAAACCTTTTTATGTTAATATTAATCATGTATGCACCATGTTTTGTTGTAGGATACATATTGAATTTTCCATGCACTATGATATTTAGCGTCATATATGTTATACTTTGCACATTAACGATGTTTTGTAGGAATGTAGTATACAAGAACCTCCTAAGTCACCAAGAGAATTTATTTCAAGTGTGCTATGTAAAAGAGATGATGGTTGGATTTATTATAAGATGATGTGCTTGAAAGATTCTTGTGCTACATGTGGTGGTTTGCAATATTTACCAAGATGTGTACATTTGGGGAGCACACATGAAATTGGTAAGAAACTAGTTTTTTTTGGAAAATAAAAGACAGTCACATATGGGGTTAAAGATGGAAAAGAATTGAAGAGTTGTGAGCTACTGAAAAAAAAAGTGTAGTTGAATTTATTAAAATGTTTCAAGACAAAATAGTTTATGAGTACATAATGCATACACATAGATCTCAGTACTTAGATGAGCAATTCAATTTATGTAAGGACACATTTCCTCTCGGTACCATTGTCTCTATCATTGATTTTGATGAGAATCATACACTACAACTTAAAAATGAAGTGCAATCTATGTATTACCATTCTATACAAGTTACTATTTTTGTACACATAACATTCATGCATGCAAATGATAACACAAATGAGGATAGAAAGGTTTTAAGAGAGTACGACTTCTACATAAGTGATGATTGTAATCATTTGTCATAATTTGTGCAAGGATTCTTTAAATTTTTCTATGATAATTTAAGGGAAAGAAACATAAGATACAACCAATACATAATATGGTTAGATAATTGCACTTCACAATTCAAGAATGCAAGGATTTTCTATTGGTTGACTAGGATAGATGTGACAAGTGACATACAACATGTTGGGAATTTCAATGAGGTTTGACATGGAAAGGGAGAGCATGATGGTGCGGGAGCATGCATAAAGAGAGCCCTAGGTAGAGAAGAATTGATGTAAGAAGGTGGTGCTAAGTTGATAGATGCAACAACAATTGTGTGATGGTGTAACTCCACGATGGGACCATGTAATGCAAGTACGTATATGGTTCATAGATATTTTTGGTTGATTAATGAATATAAAATTGAAAACTATCAATATTATTGTAAAATTGTAGGATCGAGTGACATGCACTCATTTAGAAGTTCAAATGAAAGTTCACTAGTAATTTATACTAGACACATTGCATGTTTTTGCTCTTCATGTATGAATTTTTTGTGCGAAGAATGTGAATCACAAGAGTGGGTTGACAAATGGTCTTATAGATCGTTGGTTCCCATTGATACATATCAAGTTCCCAAAGAACTATAATTGAACCAAATGGAAGCATTGGTGGATTTCGACCATGTATCAGACCTAGTGGAACCAGGTGATTTTTTCGGTTAATTTTTTTGCAAGAAATTTTTTTGGCTCATTTTGTTAAATCTCACATTATTTTTGGTATTAATTATTATTCTATAAAATGTAGGTCATGTGTACATAGTTATTGTAGAAGAGAAGAATGAAGAAGGAACAAATGACTTTTTGTTTTGTTGTATCGAGCCTAAAAGAAAATTGACAACCATATTCATTGACGAAGAGGGTATTGAGTATTCAATAGGATCTGTTTTTGTGATAGGGAAATGAATTTGAAGATACCCTATCAAGAATTCTTATGTCTGGTTGTTTGAGGACTTTGAAACACACACACATATTCTTCATTTCTACAACCTTGTTGTTGCAACAAATATTCAATTAATTAAGTATCATGGTAGACCTCATAACAAGAAATTATGGAAATTTTTTGAATCTAACTATAAGGCAATACTTGACACAATAAGGGTTAGGGTCGATCCAGTAGGCTCACTTGATTGATTTGAGGTCATCTATAAGTTTTCAATGTTTTGGAAAATTACAATGATATTATGGTTCAGAGTAGAATGATTTTGAAAATTTTGTATATATCATTCGTGAATTGTTCTATATTTATTTTATATATATATAAATGCCCATGACCTAATATGTGCATATTTAGAGGAAAGAAATTGTATATTTCAATGGAAATGACTTGATTTGTACATATTTAGATACCGACTTTTTTATATTTAAACAACCATAAGTTGAATTATGCATATTCAAATTCTAAATTATATAGAAATGCTCATGAGCTAATCTGTAAATAATTCTTTTGTACATTTAAATAGCCATGAGTTGATCTATTAATATTTAGAGGCAATTTTTTCTATATGTCATTTTTGTATTGTTTTCAATTATAAATGTGATGCTCTGCAAAAAGGATTAGAAAACCTGTTTGATGGAAACACACACAAGAGCACAAGAAACAAACGTTAGTGTTAGCAACAAAAGATTATCCTAAACAGGCATATCAAGAGAGATATTAAGCATGAAATAGAAAGCATATAAACATAGAATGAAATAGCTAATCAAGATGCTCATAGTTGCTCCTCCCTTGTTCCTCTCCTCTCCAAGTCCCAAATGAGTGTAGCTCTCAGCTTTTAGCACTAGCCATGGATGCCATATGGAGATTCAAGATAGTTGAATATGATAAGCAAATACTATGCTAGAGTAGATAGTGATGCTATGAAAAAGCTCTATGCTAATGCCAGTATAACAACAATACTCTAAAAATGCTTCCCCTTTTGCTTGAGGAGAAGGGTTCTATTTATAGAAGAAATAGGGAAATGAAGGGTTAAGATTGAGCAATCTTAACAAGGGTTAGGATTGAAAGTTGGGGATCCATGTGCACAATTGGCACCAATAAAATGGTGACAAGTGTCAACATAGGATTGGGTTGAGAGAAGAGGTTGGAGGCATTAAAGGCCTGAGAAGACCTCATGGTTATCTAGAAGGTAAGGGTCAAGTCTAAATTAAGATTACCCACTGGATTAAGAGTTAATCCAAGGATAAACCTTTGTGCAAATGTTTAAGAGATAATCATGGTCAAAGCATTAATGGCCTGATGAGACCTTTGGGTTGGGTAGAGGTTGAGTCAAAACAAATGTTTTAACCATGTGGGAGGGTTTGAGGTAACCATTAATGGTTATTGGAGACTTTGGGGATTAAGTGGTTGAAGGTTGGAAGCCTTCAATGGTTTTCAAAGACTTTGAGCCATTTAGTGGTTGAAGGTTGGAAGCTTTCAAAGGTTATCCAAGACTTTGAGGGTTAATTTGTTGAACACACAAAGCATTAATTGCTTTTCAAAGACTTTGGAGTCTTTGAGAAGTGACTCCAATTTGCTTAGGAATGTGACAATATTTAGGGGATGGATTAGGCTAATTAGGAAGGGTTTAGAAGAATCTAGAAGGGGTTTAGGCATACAAGTGGATTTTGTAGGAAAATGCAAGTGGGAGAAATTTTGGTATTTTCAATTAAAATAAAATCATTTATTTCAATTAAATGGTGTAATTTGCATTTGGATAAATATTCAAATAAATATTAATTTATTTAAATGAGAAAAATGAAGATAAAGCATTTAAAATGCTTGAAGACTTTGAGGGAAACCATTAAAGGCTTGAAGACTTTAAGGAAAACCATTAAAGTCTTAAGAAGACTATAGAAGGAAGCCATCAAGTTTGAAGACTTTAAAGCCATCAAGTTTGACTACTTTAAGGGAAACCATTAAAGGTTTCAAGTGGGTGAGGATAAATAGGATTTTAAATAAATAATTTATTTAAAATAGTTGTGCAACTTGCTTTTGTAGGAAAATACAAGTGGGTGGAGGATAAAGGTGATTTAAATAAATTATTTATTTAAAATAATTGTGCAACTTGCTTTTGTAGGAAAATGCAAGTGGGTAGAGGATAAAGATGATTTAAATAAATGTTAATTTATTTAAATGTGAGAGGTGGGATTTTGGGGGATTTAAATAAATATTAATTTATTTAAATGTGAGAGAATATTTAATTAAATAAATATGATTTATTTATTTAATTAATGGTCTGAATTTGGTTAAGTGAATTAAATCAAATAAATTGAATAATTTATTTAATTAATAGGAGAATAGGGTTAAGATGAATTAATTAAATATTAATTTAATTAATTATTAATTGATGGTTAAATAATCAAATAAATACTAAGTATTCATTTAATTAAGTGGACAGATTTATGTGACTACATTTGCCCCTCTTTGAGACGGTGCGGTTTATCGCGTCGTTTCAAAGAAAGAAAAATAGGTGTGAAGAAATGCCCCATAAAATGTAAATTTAATGGGTGGTATGCCCCCTCGAGGGATGGGCCGATTTTTTTTGAAAAATCGGGCGATCTCTCGAAAAAGAATGAAAAGTGGAAGGGAGGTAGAATAGAAGAAATTAGAACTAATGATGAAAGAATGAGAGAAAATGGAGTGAATATGAAGAAACAACAAGCCAGCGAGTACCCTGAGGTCATGCAAGAGATACATAGCAGATGTAGTGTGGGGTTTGGATTGATGCTATACAATTGATCAAAATTGTTTGGACAATCTGGTGCAATCGGTTTAATTGCCCCGGTCAAGTCAAAGCGTGACAGTTGATGTTAGTTGGTCGCTTGGACATGATAAAGTCTGAGTAAGTGAATCAAAGTGACCTGATGTGACTTAGACAATTGATGTAATTGCCCGATGAAGTCAAGGTATATGAAGCAAAATACTCGTTGAGACGTAGACAATTGATGTAATTGTCTGTTGGATTGTGTTTGATTGGCTAATCAATTGATAGTATGTGCGTGTGATGGATGGTTGTGGGGAATCATGGCAGCCCCGTTGAGACTAGGTCATTATGATAAATGCCTGATGTAGTCTAGGATTACCATAATCGATTACCTGTTGAGACCCGAAGATACTTGATCAGAGTATCTGTTGATAGTCTAGGTGTGTGGGAGTCGATGTATCTGTGTAGACAGAGCAACTTGCTTGATTGTGTGGATGAATGAGGATGGGAAACACAATCCCTCCTATTAGAGATGGATGGTGATGAACGTGGCTTGATTGGGTTGATGGGAAACGATGAAGGATATGTGATGCTGATTATCGAGATGGGGAGGGTGGGGGGGTTCAATGTTAAATAGAAGAAATGGAGGACCTATTACATTCCTATGGAAGAAGAGGAAAATAGAGTATCCATTGTCATTACTATGTATGAATGATATGCAGCTATTTATGAACGTATGGATGGATGGAATGCAACGAAATGCAATATATACAGATGAGATGAAATGACGATCCATGGTGCTTTATTTTTCATCATTGAGCTTTAAAATGTTGTAAGAAAATACAAGCAACTTGACATAAAGATTCAAGATGACCAGAGTATTTCTTACATGGATTTTGATATAGCAAGTTAATACAAGCAACTTGATATAATGGATCAAGTTGACCTGAGTATTGCTTGCGGGACAGACAAGGATTATCTCCGTTCATGCATGACTTGGATCGTCCTCCTTGATCTTAGGCTGATCATATCCTGAGACAAGTGCATACCGTACAAAGAAATAAAACCTTTATCCAGTTTGGACGAGGTAGGAGGAACCAAAGGAAGAGCATTGTACCTGCAAACAAACAGTATATACATAAAGAATAAAGAATAAGGATCCTTGGTAATGGTTCATGCTCATATGGTCGAGGTATACGCTGTAGTCAGAAAGCCGTAATGATCTATGACTGCATTTTGCATAAGATCATGTAGCTTGATGAACTTTCCACGTAGACACCATTAGTACATGCCCCAGTACTTCATCGGAAGTAATGCGCAAACGATACAAAACAATGCTGAAAGATCCCGATACAGATAAACAAATGATTGTACTCATAAATCAACGAAGTATTTGATAGCTTAACATAATTTTCTTGTCAAAGAAAATGTCATCTTGTCTTTGTTTTGATAAGGAAGGATGCATCCTTGTTTTAAAGACGGGTTGGATTGTTGATGTGGATTGTGTGGTCGATTGATAAATGGTCATTGTGTGAGTAGTTTGTCAATGTTTATTTTGTATCTGATCGGATGAATATGTACAAGGTGTTGTCATGTTTTTGGGTGATTTTCGATGGTTTTTTCGATGTTTTTAGATTTTGTGTAATTGTTTTGAATGTTTTTGGTATTTTTGCGAGATATTTTTGAATGTTTTTGGATTTTTGATGATTGTTTGAATGAAGAACTTAATGAATCATAAGACAATGTAGAATCCACTTCCATCAATAGGTTAAAGGCATTGCCCCCAGTTTTAGACATGACTATGAAAAAGCGGGATGCAAGATGTATGGAGTACTATCATAATTGCAGAGGAATAACAAGCCATGGTTGATGGATGGATGGATGTATGTATGAAGTAGATGTGATCGCCACAAGTTTGAAAGATAATGGAGCCATAGCCTTTACGAGTGGCGCCTGTTTGCCAGGTTTTCACCATCGTTCTTACCCAAGGTGCCACCGGAGTGGTTGTTCACCGTTTGGATGCATGATTTTTCTTTACTTTTTTGAATGTTTTTATATTTTCTTCAGGACATTTTTCTGAATGTTTTTTGGTATTTTCTTTAGGACATTTTTCTGAATGTTTTTGGTATTTTCTGATAGGCAGGGGAGCCTGATGCTCTGTACAGCTTATGTGTAAAACCGTTTGAGGTGCATGCTGTTGATTGGATCTGCGAGCGGTTCTCCGTCTGATGTAGCCAACTGATATGCCCCGGACCCGAATACAGCAGTGACAACATATGGGCCTAGCCAATTTGATTCAAACTTGCCTTGATGTTCTCTGTTTGGTTGGTTGCGAGGATTCTCTCGAAGAACAAGATCACCTACCTCAAATGTAC
The DNA here is from genome assembly GCF_030272615.1 of Cryptomeria japonica. Classification (NCBI taxonomy): domain Eukaryota; kingdom Viridiplantae; phylum Streptophyta; class Pinopsida; order Cupressales; family Cupressaceae; genus Cryptomeria; species Cryptomeria japonica. The sequence continues at coordinate 736,152,367 of NC_081409.1, forward strand.
GAGGTCTAACTCGGTGATTGTAGCTTCTACTCATGCGCTGCTGATAGGCTTTGAGATGGTTGTATGCAGCTTGTCGCTTCTCATCAAGTAGCTCCAAGTCCTGAAGGCGTGAGACTCTGTATGCTTCATCATCAATGAGATTATGCAAGGAAACTCGTAATGATGGTATCTCAACCTCAATAGGTAAGATAGCTTCGGCACCATAGACCAATGAATAAGGAGTTGCACCTGTAGGGGTCCGAATGCTAGTTCGATATGCCCATAGCGCTGGATTCAATTGAACATGCCAATCACGGCCGGCATCATTGACTGTCTTCTTTAGGACCCTCAATATGTTTTTATTGGATGCTTCGGCCTGACCATTGCCTTGTGGGTAATAGGGAGTGGAAAAGCGGTGTTGGATATGAAATTTCTCACAAAGCTCACGAACATCCTGATTTTTGAAAGGAAGACCGTTATCTGTGACAATGGACATGGGCACACCATACCGGCAGATGATGTAATTGAGGATGAATGAGGCGATCTGCTTGCCGGTGACTTGGGTAAGTGGAACAGCTTCGATCCACTTGGTGAAATATTCGGTGGCGATAATAATGAATTTATGGCCATTGGATGAAGATGGATGGATTTTACCCACAAGGTCAAGGCCCCATTGACAAAAAGGCCATGGTGTTGTGATTGGTTGTAGTTCTTGTGCTGGTGCATGTATCAGGTCGCCATGAACTTGACATTTCTTGCATTTCCTGACAAAGTAGTAGGAATCCTTTTCCATAGATGGCCAATAGTATCCAGCTCGCATGAGTTTCTTGGCTAGTGACGAACCACTTGAGTGAGTCCTGCAAATTCCTTCATGTACCTCTTCCAAAGCCTTTGTTATCTCATCTTGTTCCAGACATCGAAGGAGAGTACCATCAAGACTACGTCGGTATAGGGTTTCAGCAATAATGGTATATCGAGCAGTTTGGCGAATGAAGGTTTTACGTTGATTATTTGATTGGTTGGGAGGAAGGGTGTGATCACGGAGATAAGTGTAGAACTCACCATACCATGGGGATTCAGAACCGACAAGGCGACATATCATTTCGGATTCGGGGATATCATAAGCGGGAATCCAAAGCTGTTCTACCAAGAACTCGTAGCGTGTTGAATTCTGTGGAAGATCTAGGAGAGATGCGATGGTAGCCATAGCGTCAGCAGCTCGATTCTGATCTCTTGGTATCTGCTCAAAAGTGATAGTAGTAAATGATGTCTTTAGATTGTCCACCATTTGCTTGTATGGCATGAGTTTATCATCTTTGGTCTCATACTCATTAGTTGCTTGTCGAATGACCAGTTGTGAGTCACCATATACTTGTAGTTCTTTTAATTTCCATTGTATGGCTAGCCTGAGTCCTGTGATCAAAGCCTCATACTCTGCTATGTTGTTTGTGCATGGAAATGTGAGCCTGTAAGACTTCGGGATGCTATCACCTTGAGGTGTGATAAACAGAATGCCTGCCCCCGAGCCATGCCTAGTGTATGAACCATCAAAGTATAATTTCCATGACTGTGCTTCGGTAATCATGAATATCTCTTCATCTGGAAAATTGGAAATGAGAGGATGATCACCTATGAGAGGTGCATCGGCCAACTGATCTGCAATAACCTGACCTTTGATAGCTTTACGGTCCACATACTCGATGTCGAATTCACTTAGAATCATTACCCATTTAGCTAAGCGACCTGTCAATGCTGCTTTGTTAAGTAAATACTTGAGTGGATCAATCTTTGCAATGAGTTGCACCTTGTGTGTTAACAGATAGTGCCTCAGTTTAGTGGCTGCCAAGATTACTGCTAGGCAAGCTCGCTCAATAGGTGTGTAATTGAGTTCATAGCCCACAAGTGTGCGAGAGATGTAGTAAATAGCACACTCTTTTCCTTCTGCATTATGTTGTGCCAGTAGTACACCCAATGCTGTACTTGTTGCTGAGATATAGAGCAATAATGGTCTACTTGGATCTGGTGGCATCAGTAATGGTGGATTCATGAGATAGTCTTTAAGCGCCTGAAATGCTTGCTGGCATCTGTCATCCCACTGAAAGCGGATGTTCTTGTGTAGCAGGTGTGTGAATGGGTGACACTTATCAGCCAATTGTGCAATGAATCTTCGGATAGATTGAAGCCGTCCTTGTAGTGTTCTTAGCTGACTGATATTCTTTGGAGGTGGCATGTCCATGATTGCCTTAACCTTTGTTGGATCGACCTCAATACCTTTGCTTGAGACAATGTATCCTAGAAGCTTCCCGGAGGTCACTCCGAAGACACATTTCTTTGGGTTGAGTCGAACATGGTATTGTTCCAGTCTATCAAAGATTTTATCTAAGATGTGAAGATGTCCTTCTCTAGTAAGTGATTTTGCTAGTAAATCATCCACATAATCTTCCATCATAGTATGCATCATGTCATGGAAGATGGTGGTCATTGCTCTTTGATAGGTCGCTCCTGCATTCTTTAGACCAAAAGGCATTACATTCCAGCAGTATGTGCCCCATGGACATGTGAAGGCTGTCTTATGTTGGTCCTCTGGTGCGATCTTTATTTGATTGTATCCTGAAAAGCCATCCATGAGTGAAAGCATGGCATGTCCTGCTGTCAAATCTACTATGATGTCGATATTTGGTAGAGGGAAGTCATCCTTAGGACATGCCTTATTCAGATCTCTGAAGTCTGTACAAATGCGGATGCCCCCTTTTGGTTTGCCAACTGGTACAATGTTGGAGATCCATTCTGCATAATCAATTGGTCTAATGAAACCAACATCCAGGAGTTTCTTGAGTTCTGTTTTGACTAGCACGGCAATCTGAGGATGCATCTTACGAAGCTTCTGCTTGACAGGTTTGGCTCCTTTTGCTACTGTGAGATGATGCATGACTAAATCAGGATCAAGCCCAGGCATGTCTGCATATGACCATGCAAAGTTGATCTGACGCTGTTGGAAGAACTCTATAAATTGAGGCTGTTCCTCTGGAGTGAGAAGAGATGCCAGATGTATGATATGAGGGTTTTCAGGAGTCCCCACATTGTATTCTTTAGTCTCCTCAATGAGAATTGTCGATCGTTCCTGTTGTGTACTAGCAGGGAGAATGTCAAACCCTTCATCCTCAAGTGCCTCAGAGAGGTTTTCACCGTTGGATACGCTCTTTCTTTTTACTTTTGTTGGATCAAACAGTGCCACAGTGTGGTTTTCACTGGAAGATCCATGTTTTAATGTTATATTTTTGCAGCTGAAGGGTTTGGCATCCGCCCCGAAGTATGCTGTGCTATTAAGTTCAATGGCGAATCCAGCTTTGTGATCCCCGCTTGGTAGATTATCCCTTAATTCCAAAAAGTCAATGATAGCCTCATCGTTTTGGAAGAGGTCAAGACATGGGGGATTTGGTTGATTCCATTCGATGAGTTCAGGGTGGATAATGGGCATTACCTCATCGATTAAGTTAAGTGCGGGAGATGTATCAGTGAGGGTTAAGACAGTGTGGTGAAGGTCGTTGATGGTACTCTCCCTGTCAGAATCCGGCGTAGGATGAGACGTAGGGTCTGTGGAAGATGTTTCCAGCTCAGGTACCCAAGTGGTCTTTATCTGTGCTTCTCCGTAAACAGGAATGTCTTTGCATGGCGGAGGTGGTGACGTGTCTTCCTCATCTGAAGTGTTAAGCTGTACAGAATCAAATTCCCACTCATGTGAGTCAGTCTCTGAATCACTTTCGAGCATCCGATTGCTATACCATACTGGGATGTCGCTGGAGTTGAATACTGCAGGCGTGATTGGTTTATGTACCTTTGTGGTGATCGGTGCTGCAGGAACCGTGATGGGGATTAAAGGATTTGTCACTGGAAGTATCGGCAGTGTTGATTTAGTGGTTTCTATTGGAACGGCTGGTGCCATAGATGCTACTGCGGGTTCCAATATAGTTGCTGCTATGAATGGTTTTATTGATGTGATGACTGTTGTGGATGGGATTACTAGTTCGATTGGTGGGATGAGTGATATTGATGATGGTTGCGGTGGGTTTGTGAGCCTCGATGGGGCAGTGACAATATTGCTTGATGGTGCTTTGATTATGAAAGGTGTCCTCTTTACAGTAGGTGGGCAAAATGGTTTGCTAGGTTTTCCTTTAAATCTGAGTTTAGGAAGGATCTCTTTTTCAAAGCCTAGGCCTGTATTACCTTTGGGCTTGAACTCTGGCAGCAGCGGTTCATGTCGTCCTTGTTTGCAGTATCCCAAAGCACTCTGACCATCATATCCCATTCTTTGCATAATGAGGAGGCCTTTGCCATACTGTTCTGTAGGAAGTGTAACTCGCGGTTTGTCAGTGGTGATGGGATCTTTATAGATCCATTCCGCTAGGTCCTTATCTTGTGTCTCTTCCTCTTGACTCTTTCCAAGGATGAAAGGCGTTAAGGCACATGCAGGCATGTTTAGTGGTTGCTGGAGTAACTGCTGTGGTTTACCATGTGTTCTAGGAGAAGTAGGCATTTGTCCCACACAAAAGAGCTGACTCAAGTTGTATTCTCCAGGACCTTCCTCTGCGACTTTCATCTTAAGCTTTTCTTGCTTGGGTATAGGAGTGTTTGAACTGGCAAGAGAGGCGGGATTTACATATGATGTGGAGGAAATGGCTTCCCTATTATTAGGAACAGTAATCTCTGGTTGATGGCTGATATTATGGCAAAATGCAAAGGGATTTGTGTCGCCCAGGATTGTGATCTCTGCACCGTTATGTGGGAACTTGATACATTGATGGTAGGTAGATGGAACGGCTTGCATGGCATGTATCCAAGGTCTCCCTAATAATAGATTATATGGCAGAGGAAGGTCCAGAACCTGACAAATTATGTGTTTTACCACAGGGCCCACTCGGATTGGTAGCACCACCGCTCCTTTGGATGAACGCTCTGCATCATCATAGGCCTTGATGGTGATCTTCTTGCGAGGATCCACTGATTCTATTGCATATCCCAATGCTGTGACCAACTGTAGTGTACAAATGTTTAGGCCTGCTCCATTATCTATCAAGACTCGCTTGATCCTGTGTTGGTTGACAAAGCCTTCAATGTGGAGTGAGGCGTTATGAGGTTGTTGGAAAGAAGAGTTGTCGCTTTCAGAAAAAGTGAGACAAGGCGATGACTTTAGATTTCCAACCATGGCTTGAAATTGGTCTGTATTCAAGTTTGCAGGGACTGACGCCTCTTGGAGTGCTTGATCCAAGATTGTTTTATGAGATGGCGATAGGCGTAACAGCTCTAAAATGGATATAAGCGCAGGCGTTTTGTCTAATTGTTCCACAAGATTGTACTGCTTTGGGATGGAGGTGGTGCCTTGTGGAGCTGCCTTGATGGTAACTTTGCCGCGACGCGTAACAACATTGCAATTTGAGGTGGGATTTTTGAAGGTGATAGTTGCAATTTGTTCACTGGCATCATACAGGTGATTGACAGTGTAATTATATGCAGCTTGCGTATAATCAGTGGTATCAGGACCTCGTCTGGACGTCGAAGGACCCCTTTGATCTTGCGATGGAAGTGGATTCTTGAACATCTGATGATCATTATTGGTTGTTTTTGGGTCATGCCCTTCAATTTCAATTTCTCCTCGGTCAATAAGATCCTGAATGAGATCTTTCAATCGGTGACAATTACTTGTCTTGTGTCCTCTTCCTTGATGGAACTCACAATGTTCAGTATCCTTCCACCATGCTGGTTTGACTTGGGGCTCATAATTTGATAACTTAGGTAGAGTGATCAAATTCTGAGAAATAAGTTGTCGCAACACTGTTTCAATGGGTTCCCCTAAGGGAGTGTATGTGCGTTTTTGTTTTTGTGGACGAGGTCTTGGTTCATCATGAGATGTGATGCGACCTTGATTAAGAGGAACATTTGTGTTATTTTGAGGTGGAGGATTTTGTCCTGCAAACCGAACCACAGGTTGTGCATTTTGGACAGTCCGAGCATCCACAACCCCATCGTTGACGATATTCTTATTCTTGTTCCAGAAGTTTGGTTTATCACTATTGAAGCGCGGGCGAGGACCATCTTTGGGTTCATTAAAGATTTTGATGAGTCCTTTTTTGATGAGTGCCCGTTCACATTTTATACCCTTGGTGATCATATCGTTAAAAGAGTCTGTGTCTTTGACATCCAGGTGAAATTCCATTTCTTCGTTTAAGTTGGAAATGAAAATTTCCACTAGTTCTCGTTCAGGTAACTGAAGAGAACGTCTGCTAGACATTTGGCGCCATCGTTGCAGGAATACTGAGAATAATTCACCTGGTTTTTGTTTGGTGTTGCATAGATCAGCCATGGTGATGTCGCGTTCAATATTATAAGAGTAATGAGATAGGAACTTCTGGATGAGTTCCTCAAATGTTCTAATGCCACCTGGAAGTCGGGAAAACCATGATGTGGTTGTTCCTCCCAAGCTTTGGGGAAAAAGGCGCATTAGGTATGTGTCCTCATAAGCTACTTCAAGACAAGCAGAATGAAATTCTCGGACATGATCACGGGGATCCCCCTTTCCTCTATATTTTTCAAATTTGGGTGTTTCAAACCCGCGTGGAAAGGGTGGCATATAAAGATTCCTATCAAACGGATAGGGACAAATGTCGTTAAGTGAAAATTGATTGGTCTTAACACCACTATGAAGTTGTTGGGCGAGATTCGCGACTTGTTGCCGCAACATCTCCATTTCATTTGGAGGAGGAGGTGGTGGGTTACCTCGAGGGATGTTATATCTGATGGGATCTCTACGTCTTTCCTCCTCATGGCGACTTTGTCTTTCTGATGCTTGTCTTAATTGGGCAAGATCAAAGTCTGAGGGGAGTTTGGCTCCTTCTTGAGCAAGTCTTAAGAAGTGAGCATCCGCATTGCTCCTGAGAATTTCATCAAATAATCTGTTAAAGTGAGGGTTATGCTGAACCCTTTCGATTGTTGAAGGAGTGGGACTACTTGGGTTTTCATCATTTACATTTCCTCCAAGTGCTTCTTGAAATTCATTGAGGTTGTCCTCTTCTTCCTCAATTTCTATTTCTCGTTGCCTTGATCGCGATCGGGTTTGAGCCATTTTGTTTGCAAGTTTGTGTTGAAGTTGATTGAAGATGATGATGAGTTGTTCGATGAAAGATGGATGATTGGTTGGTGATTTGTGTTGTATGGGGATCTCTAGCACTTTAAGGTAGATGTAACCAAAATTCTTTCTTTGATTTGCTTGTTTGTTTGATAAGTTTGGATGTGATAAGGTGCAGAGAAATCTGAGATGTGTTACAGATTTAACTACCTAGCAATGAGAGGATTCACTCATGAACTAGTTTTAACCTGCGTAGATGTGTCTCTTAGGATGAGCTTATCCTAGATGTAGAAACAATCTAAAAAGTGATGTGATGTGTTTGATTTCAAGCAATATCTAAAAAGGAATCTTGGGACAAGAACCTCTTAATGTTTTGAGAGTTTTGGGATGGATTGATAATGGAGTGATGATGTATGAGTGAGATGATGGATGTTTTTGTTTTCAACTTCAATCTTTCAATAAAAACTTTGTGTCACAAATGGGACAAACTCTATCTCTTCCCTTTCGGGCGTTGGTGGCACTTCTCGAGCTGTGTTGTAGGTGATACAGATGTTTGGGAAGAAGTTGGGATCAATCTTTCCTCCTTGATTTTTGTGATAACTCAGAGCTCTATATTGCATAAAAGCTCTGCGGTTTAATGATTCAGAATCAAATTCGTTTGTTTTACCTTGAAGGTATAGACGCATGCGATGTAGAAAGACTCTATGTGAGACAAAGATTTGTCTATTGAGATAGAAGAATTTCCTCCTTTTGATTAAAGCCTTTGAGCTTAATGGTCTTCTTTTCAAGGTAATATTCTGATGACCCTTCTTCTTTCGCAAGATGTGAAGAATGGTCATAAAAGTTGTGACTCTGTGTTGTTTGCACTTTGTTTTTGGTATTTTTGGTTGTGTTGACAGATGTTGGATGAATACTTTGTTTTTGGGATTGATTTTCTGATTTTTCTTTGACAAGAAAACAAAGCAAGCACACAAACACAAGATTGTAGCCTCAAAGGCACAAATGAGTATGGGTCTAGATCAACCCAATCCTTGGACTTGTTTTTGACCCTTCCTTTAGATGTATTTTAAGGTGTATTTCCAAAGCCTGAAGTCGGCTCAATTTGCACTAGGTCTGTAAAACGAACACACTTCAAACACTTTTTATCCCTAAGGTCAAATGGCCAGTTGTGATAAATTTAGCCCACATCTTGATATTTCTTCGACTTTGGTACTACATACCTTATCAATCCTGCCGTGGCAGGTAAGGATGTGATATACTAAGTCTTGCACGAGCATAACAAATAGATGATCCCTATGATGGGGGAGTCACCACTTTTATCAAGCCACAAGTGACCTTTCAAAAAGCTATGTTTCTACTCAAGGAAATATGTATGGTGAGTATCTTGGGAGCAAAACCATCTATGCTCTTGCACTAAATTATACCTCAAATATCCTCAATCAATAGAACAGGTGGGCTACTACTTAAAGGTGTTTAGTCATGTTCGATGGCTTTGGACATAAGTTCATTCTGCAGTGACTCACTTAAGAGCCTTGTAACTGGTGGTGGGGCCCATTTGTCCTTTCGGCCAGTTACACTGTAGGAACAGCTATACCCAAGGCTACAGCTTTCGCTCTCACCTGATTTCTATAGCGGCTCGAAGGATTTACCGCTCGAGGTCGTTCCCAAGAGTATCGATCCCTTGGCAGGCCTCTCTTAAAAAGATAAAATTTGAGCGTTACTAACACTTTTCTCTTGCACCTAGGACCACGAGAGCCAAGGGAGAGGATAGTGTGTGTTAGAGGTAGGACCACTCGACCAACTCTTTTGCACAAGTGTGCCAAACACAAAATTCACTTGTTCCTTTTAATTTGTCATCGCAATGATTTTCTATCTATTTGGAGATGTTGCTCCAACAATCATGGTGTTCTTTTTAATTTTCAAAGGCAATTGTTGGAGTAAACTAGAATTTGAAAATCCTGGTCAACTTAATGAAAAACACGTTTGCATGAAGTAAAATTGCTTTAAAAATGAGACAAGTTGATTGTGAATTTTATTTGCACCAAAAATGGAAGTGTGGATTGTAAGTTTTATCTTGATGCAAGAAATAAAATTTGCCTTGTTGATTTTAAGCACCAAAACGAAGTTTGTTTCCTAACTTGCAAAAAAAATAAAGTTGTTTTTGTATAAGTTTGTGGTTCTTTTTACCTTGGAACAATGAAATTCATTTTAAGAGCCCCAAACAAATGTGTGATTCTTTTTTAAAAGCCCAAATTTGAAATGTGAAGTTAATTTTAAACCAAAATAAAAAGTGAATTCATTTTTAAAACCAACTTCAAAAACAAGTTAGTAAAAAATATAAATCTACTTTTTAATCTAATTTAAATCTGCACAAAAGAGAAAAATAGTTAGTAAAATCCGCCTATTTGGTGGGCTTCTACAAGCCTAAATTTTTTTATTTTTTTTTGGTTTTTTATTTTTATTTTTTGGTTACAAAGTGATTTGTACAACGTTTTGTTACAATAGCGCTAGTCTGCGTTTGAACAGAGGCACTATTTAACACAAACGTATTAAAAGAAAGGGAAAGACAGAGAAGGGAAAAGCACTGAAACAGGGGGAATAGCGCCAAAATAATGCCAAACGCACCAAAATAGTGTCAAAATCGCAACCTGTGTGACATTTTCAACATTCAAACATGTTATTGGTTAAAAAAAAAAAATTGATCTTTTTGGTGTTTGGATTCACGTCGGGTTCACCAAATGATGCTCTGCAAAAAGGATTAGAAAACCTGTTTGATGGAAACACACACAAGAGCACAAGAAACAAACGTTAGTGTTAGCAACAAAAGATTATCCTAAACAGGCATATCAAGAGAGATATTAAGCATGAAATAGAAAGCATATAAACATAGAATGAAATAGCTAATCAAGATGCTCATAGTTGCTCCTCCCTTGTTCCTCTCCTCTCCAAGTCCCAAATGAGTGTAGCTCTCAGCTTTTAGCACTAGCCATGGATGCCATATGGAGATTCAAGATAGTTGAATATGATAAGCAAATACTATGCTAGAGTAGATAGTGATGCTATGAAAAAGCTCTATGCTAATGCCAGTATAACAACAATACTCTAAAAATGCTTCCCCTTTTGCTTGAGGAGAAGGGTTCTATTTATAGAAGAAATAGGGAAATGAAGGGTTAAGATTGAGCAATCTTAACAAGGGTTAGGATTGAAAGTTGGGGATCCATGTGCACAATTGGCACCAATAAAATGGTGACAAGTGTCAACATAGGATTGGGTTGAGAGAAGAGGTTGGAGGCATTAAAGGCCTGAGAAGACCTCATGGTTATCTAGAAGGTAAGGGTCAAGTCTAAATTAAGATTACCCACTGGATTAAGAGTTAATCCAAGGATAAACCTTTGTGCAAATGTTTAAGAGATAATCATGGTCAAAGCATTAATGGCCTGATGAGACCTTTGGGTTGGGTAGAGGTTGAGTCAAAACAAATGTTTTAACCATGTGGGAGGGTTTGAGGTAACCATTAATGGTTATTGGAGACTTTGGGGATTAAGTGGTTGAAGGTTGGAAGCCTTCAATGGTTTTCAAAGACTTTGAGCCATTTAGTGGTTGAAGGTTGGAAGCTTTCAAAGGTTATCCAAGACTTTGAGGGTTAATTTGTTGAACACACAAAGCATTAATTGCTTTTCAAAGACTTTGGAGTCTTTGAGAAGTGACTCCAATTTGCTTAGGAATGTGACAATATTTAGGGGATGGATTAGGCTAATTAGGAAGGGTTTAGAAGAATCTAGAAGGGGTTTAGGCATACAAGTGGATTTTGTAGGAAAATGCAAGTGGGAGAAATTTTGGTATTTTCAATTAAAATAAAATCATTTATTTCAATTAAATGGTGTAATTTGCATTTGGATAAATATTCAAATAAATATTAATTTATTTAAATGAGAAAAATGAAGATAAAGCATTTAAAATGCTTGAAGACTTTGAGGGAAACCATTAAAGGCTTGAAGACTTTAAGGAAAACCATTAAAGTCTTAAGAAGACTATAGAAGGAAGCCATCAAGTTTGAAGACTTTAAAGCCATCAAGTTTGACTACTTTAAGGGAAACCATTAAAGGTTTCAAGTGGGTGAGGATAAATAGGATTTTAAATAAATAATTTATTTAAAATAGTTGTGCAACTTGCTTTTGTAGGAAAATACAAGTGGGTGGAGGATAAAGGTGATTTAAATAAATTATTTATTTAAAATAATTGTGCAACTTGCTTTTGTAGGAAAATGCAAGTGGGTAGAGGATAAAGATGATTTAAATAAATGTTAATTTATTTAAATGTGAGAGGTGGGATTTTGGGGGATTTAAATAAATATTAATTTATTTAAATGTGAGAGAATATTTAATTAAATAAATATGATTTATTTATTTAATTAATGGTCTGAATTTGGTTAAGTGAATTAAATCAAATAAATTGAATAATTTATTTAATTAATAGGAGAATAGGGTTAAGATGAATTAATTAAATATTAATTTAATTAATTATTAATTGATGGTTAAATAATCAAATAAATACTAAGTATTCATTTAATTAAGTGGACAGATTTATGTGACTACAAAATGCATAAATGGAATTTTGTGATGCATTTTGTATTTATGATTATACTTTAAATTTTATATGATGACTCATGAGTACATCACCTAATTTTGTTTTAACACCAAATAAAAAAATGCTAGCTTGTGAAAATGGACATGTCTTCAAAATCTGATATAGGTAATTGTAGATGGGCATGACATGAACCTATAGCTTAAAAAAAATCATTTGTATACATCCTAGATTCTTAGAAACAATTTGTCAAAGTTTGACAATTTTTTGGACTTTGGGCATTTGAGGGGTGCCTAAGGGATGGCACCAGTAAGGTATGGCTCTGGATGTTCTAGCGAGTTGGGAGGCACAATAGGAGCATGAATACCATAAAAATGACCACCCAAATGTGCTCATATTGGTACTTCATCCCCACGATGAACAAAATGAAAGTTATCCTATCTTGCAACCTTGTATTGCATGCATCTGACGGTTTTTTGCACCAACTGAAAAATGGTACCCTATGAAAATGGTTTTAAGTCTTCAAAATCCAAGATAGGTCATTGCAGATGTGCATGACATGAACCTATATCTTCAAATAGATCATTTGTATGCATCTTGGATCTTGAGAAACAGACCATCAAAGTTTGATAATATTTTAGACTTAGGGCATTTGAGGGATGATGCAAGTAAAGTATGGCTCTAGATGTTTCAATGATTTGGGAAGCACAATAGGAGCATTCATGTCATAAATTTTCCCACCAAGATGTGCTTGTGCTGGTAGTTCTTTCCCACCACGAATGAAATGAACGTTAGCCTATCTTGCTATCTTGCATTGCATGCACCTGACGATTTTTGGACCAACTGAAAAAATGCTACCTTGTGAAAATGGCTCCAAGTCTTCAAAATCCTAGATAGGTCATTATATATGGGTGTCACATGAATCTATAGATTCAAACAGATCATTCATATGCATCCTGTATTCTAAGAAATAGTCCATCAAAGTTTGACAATTTTTGGACTTACAACACTTGAGGGATGACACCGATAGGGCGTGGATTCAGATGTTCTAGAGAGTTGGGAGGCACAATAGGAGCACGCCTATCGTAAAATTTACCACTTGGATGCACTTGTACTAGTAATTCATGCTCATGATGGATGGAATGAAATTTACCCTATCTTGCAACCTTGCATTGCATGCATTTGATGGTTTTCACACCAATTAAAAAAATGCACCCTGTGAAAATGGCTCTAAGTCTTCAAAATCCAAGATAGGTCATTGTATATGGGTGTGAGTTGAACCTATATATTCCAATAGATTATTTTTATGCTTCTTGGATTGTAAAAAATAGTCCATCAAAGGTTGACAATGTTTTGGACTTAGGGCACATGAGGGATGGCACCAGTAAGGTATGGCTCTAGAAATTTTGGCGAGTTGCGAGGAACAATATGAGCATGCCTACCTTAAACCTGCCCACCTGGAAATTATTGTGCTGGTAGTTCATGCCCACGATGAATGAATTGAAAGTTACCCTATCTTGCAACCTTGTATTGCATGCATCTAATGGTTTTCGCACCAACTAAAAAATGCTACCCTATGAAAATGGCTCTAACTCTTCAAAATATGAGATAGGTCATTGTAGATGGGTATGAAATGAATAAATAGCTTCAAACAGATGATTTGTATGCATCTTGGATTTTGAGAAATAGTCCATCAAAGTTTGACAAATTTTTTAGACTTAGGGCACTTGAGGGATGGTGCTGGTAGGATATTATTCTAGATTTTCCGATGAGTTGGGAGGCACAACAAGAGCATACCTACTATAAAAATACCCACCTAGATGCACTCATGTTAGTAGTTTGTTCCTAAGATGAAGGGAATAAAATTTAGCGTATCTTGCAACCTTGCATTGCATGCATCTGATGGTTTTCACACTAGCTAAAAAAATGCAACCTTGTGAAAATGGCTACGAGTCTTAAAAATATGAGATAGGTCATTGTATATGGGAATGAAATCAAACTATATCTTAAAATAGATCATTCATATGTGTCCTGGATTTTGAGAAACAATCCATCAAAGTTTGACAATTTTTTGGACTTAGAGCATTTGACAAATGGCACCTGTAGGGTATGGCTCTAGACGTTTCGGTGAGTTGGGAGGCAAAAAAAGAGAATTCCTAAAATAAACCTACCCACCTAGATACACTCATTCTGGTATTTTGTACCCACAATGAATAGAATGAAAGTTACCCTATCTTGCAACCTTGCATTGCATGCATCTGATGATATTCACATAGTTTTTAAAGAAATTGCAATATCCCTTAAATTATTGGGTGAACATTGATGAAACCAAGTGAAAATGAAACTAGATTCACATATCTATAATTTCAGATAGGTGTTAGGTCTTTATTTGATCCATACAGTCCACACAATTTGAAAGAGCAATAATATTACAACTTTGACAACAACTAAGAAACTTTGACAATAATTGAGCGACCTTTACATCTTTTATGCAAATGATCATTAATGGTCCCAAATGACCTTATTTAGATGAAACAACAAAAAACAAGGCAAAAACCAAAATTTTACCATTGTGAGCATGGGGGTGCTCCCACACAACTCACATTGAGAGATATAAAGGAAATAAATTAAAAGCATCTAGTGATCATTACCATGCATCAAATGTGATCTTAATTGTATTTGGTCTCTATAAAATTTGATGGAGCCTATTATATTTTGTCTCTAAGTGTTTTGGTTATGTTCACATCCTCTTCTTCTTAAAACCAAAATAGTAACAAAGGTCAACACTTGCATTAACAAAGATTGACACTAAATTTAATAAGAAAGAATCTAACATTGCATGTATTGAGTGGATAATTTTATTATTCTTTGTGTCTTCATGCATTCATGTGCATACATGTGAATACTTCCTACATGAGGGACTTACTTTTTTCTTGAGTGTATTCATATGTCTTATGTATTCATGCGATCACTTCATGTCTGATATGTTTTCAACATATGTCTTTATGTGCCTCATGACTAATGTGTCTTCATCATGTAAATATATGCAAATACAATATACATCTTACAAGATTTAGATGCACATCAATGATTAAATTATCAATAACTGTGTATGTATACAAAAATGGCATATATTCCAAGTCAATAAAAGTTTTACAAAAATGTGGCATATGTGATGTCCAAATCGATATACAATAAAAATATACAATATATAGATATATTGGTCCTTCGATGAACACAACTAACACTATACGATCCTATAGTTGTGGTGGATTATCAAAATTGAGCCCCTTTGATGTAGTACGTGATTTTGTAGATGGTTGCACAACCACAATTCAAAAGCCAAGTTAGAATCCTTTTTTAAACAATAGTTCACAATTATCAACACAACTATACATTCAACTATAATTTCTTTGCAATTGAATTGTAGATTACCTCATTTGTTGATCTGGGATCTATCATATTTTATCTCCTTGCCTTGTTAGTCTTAGGAGTCCTCTTAAATCGGTACTTGAGAGGATCCATGTTATGGCCAAACTATGAAGGGGCATATTGCAGGTTCAATACAATTAATATAAGGTAATTAAAATATATAGACCGAAAACACTAAAAATCTACAATATACAAAACAAAACCATACCAAAGCCTCAAATGCTTCTCCTATTGACCTAGGAGGGCTCACCCTTGATAAAGCAACTATGGCTATTTCCTATATGAAAAATGATAAGATTATAATTTATCTAAATTTCACATGTACATGCACATATAATCATCAAATAAAGAAAATAAAGTAGTGATATACCTCTTCCCTCTCTTGATCCTCTAGCGTATCAGGTGCATTCATCAATTCTGCAAAGCCCAATCATCTCTGTATATAAAAGAGACAAAAAAGACTAATTAATCTACAAGTTCCAATTAAGACAATTCTTAATCTTTTCAAACAATGTGTCGATTAAAAATGTGTTCAATTACCTTTTGATGTTTCAATGTCCTCGAGGATTTCTTTCACCCAACAGGTGTCCTAGACAGATGTGGGGTACCCTAAAAGAAACAAATTAACACAAGAGATATCAGTAGATAATATTAAATTTTATTTAACAAATCTAAATTTAAATGACTTGCATATTAAAAAAGATGCACAAATAAGTGGTGTGCAAAATATGATATTGCATAGCTTTCTAGGCCAAAATCAATGGCCAAAAGTATGACATTATCAATCTGGGACATTTGATCCCCTAACAATGCCTATAAAACGCAAAATAAATATATGTTAAATAGAGTTAGTATATCTTATAAATTTTGTTTGAATTCAAGGTACTATTCTATTTTAACATGTTAGAATTTTTTTACCTCAGGCGTCGAAGCTACAACTGCAACAACAGTGAGATGAATATGAGATGGTGTATTAACACCAGTTGCTGCATCCTGAATTTCATAATGTTTGTATAAATTTAAATCAAGCTATAAATAAAAATTTATTTACATTTACAAGTTTTAAGTGATTGATAAATACAATATTATCAATTTAAATCAACACCAAACATCATATCCATCAAATCATCAGTCAACACCAAATCCTCTGTAGTGCTAGCCTAAAATCTACCCCTGCAACATGTACATAGATGGGATGTGGAACCATCTGCACTGCCTTGATATCTATATTTGAGTAAATACTTGAACAACTGGGACACACATGCTGAATGGGATCACCATGGCTAGATGGTTCAACTATTGCATCCTCGTTTGGGCCAAGAGGGCATGATAATTGTGTTCCATGCTGAATGATGACATCAATCAATGTAGTGACCTCCTGAACAATCTATATCTTTATCGACTCTTTCAGAGCTATTAGGAATATGACATGGACAATAGGTTTTGTTGTTAGAGGGATGTGATTTTGGGGGTTTAGTACCCTCTGAGCTCTAGGTCTATCTTGGGAAAATCCTCCACCTCTACCTTGGAACTCTCTCATATCTAAATAGTTTGTCCTCTTATTGAGGATAAGCTTTCAATATAGTTTCCTCAAAAATTATAATGCAGCCTCAAAATTATTACAACGTGACTGGTCAAAGACCATCCACCACCTATTCCAAAAAGCATTTTTCATCACCAAATGGTTACACCAATGTATAGGAAACCTCTTTGAATTAAGAGGTTAGGTTTTAGTGGTTTTGGGGTCATTAAAAAGAGAAAATATTTGTGCTTTACTTATATTTTCTTTTCACTTCATTATAGGACAACCCACTAGCATAAAAGGAACAACATCAATCCCTATAGCTTCCCTATTTTGTATCTTATTTGGAAATTTCATTAGCACTACTAGCCATTGATTCTAGGGTTTTGAAAAGGGATGCATGATGCTCATTCTTAGATGCCTTCAATCTATTCACCAATCTAGTTATTTTGGCAATGTTTTATGTTAATTGATTTATCAAATCCTCCTATGTAGCTTGTGAATGGTCTATTGGAGGAGATGGAGGGTTTGTATCTTGAGGGTCTAGCTGTGAGTTCTCCTATGGGTTTTTCTCTAAGTTCTCAGGAGGTGTGTCATACTCGGGGAAATTATTTTCAAAATTTGGCATGCATTTATAACAAAACAAAAAAAAAATAATAAAAAACAATGAATTCACTTTCAAATCCCAAAGAGAATTTATCAAATAGACAAAATGGATGAAAAACACTGAGAATAATACCTTTTTTTTTCCTTGGCATTGTGCATGTCTTTGGTCTTAAAAACCCTTTTCACATATATGCTACTCAAAAACCCTTCCAAAAAAATTTGTGCGACTATGAGTGAAAATGACCTAGTCGGCCACAGTAAAAAAAAATTATTCGTAGCAAAATGAATACAAGGTTTTTAAAACTAAAAATCATATGTGTTTATTCTAATATAAACCCCATATGCATTTTTTCTTCATTTAGGCTCAACAAAAATGAGTGAAAATGTGAAAAGGCTATTTAAAATTTTAAATAACTTGTTCACGTTATTAGTATTTTTAAGTTGTTTTGGGGGTGTATTCACTTTTTTGCACACCCTCTTGGTGCACTTACCCACATATCATTTTGTACATATTGTAAAATTTACTTCCTACCATTTATGATTCATTAATGACATCCTAATGACCTAATGGATAGATACATACCTACTCAACATAGTCCTTGAGCTACTCAAATAATCACACACACTCAAACCTATGATTTGGCAACATAATTCCTTCCATCTCTTATCTCACTTTTTTGTGCTTCACTTTTGGCTAAACCAATAAATATGAACGATGCAAATGAGGAAAATTGAACCCTAAGTTCCTATATATAGGTGTTGTATCCCTAATTGTCCCTATTAACTTGTCATGGTCCCTTAGGACTTTAATTATCGTACTCTGGCCCTATTTTGTTCCAAATCCCTATTTTATGCTAATTGTTGGCTAGCCCTCCTTCTCTTTCATATCAATATATTGCTTAAAATTTTGTAATTTTTTGACCAATCTCTTGAGGGGGCATACCACCTCCCTATTGAGGCATCTATCAATTAAAATTTTATTCTTTGAAACAATGGAATAAACTACATTTTCTCAAAGAGGGGCAAAACGTAGACACCTGAAATTATTCATAATTAAACAAATATTTACTATTTATATAGTTATTTATAACTCCACTTTTTTCCTCTATTAATTAAATAAATCATTTTATTTAATTAATTAATCCATTATCTTCTTCTCTCTAATCCTAGCACTTCAACTTATTCATGTGGATCATAATCTCAATTTGTAGTCATCTGACAACTATCTTATTCCTCTTTATTCACATTCTCCTTTCTCAAATATCCACATTCACTAAACCAAAATATCAACCCACCACCTAATCTTAGCCTTTCAATTGAAATAATTAGCCTTATTCACTCTCCCACCCTTTACTCTCATCTCTCCATTCAATTTAACCTCTTAATCATATTGATTCTCTTCTAACTAGATGCAATGATGTGTATTCATCATTTAAGCTCTTAATCTAATCCCTTGATATTCTTGATTATTTCTATAAACGAGGTTTTTCCCTCTCATTCTACATCACATACAACTTGAATGTACTTAAATAATTCCACAAAGTTTCTTTAGGGTTTATATCATTGCATCATATCTTTCTTCATCATCAAGAAATCACACTCTATTTGTTTTATGTCATCTTGTGCTAGTGCTTAAAGCTAAGAGAAATCACATCATTTTCATAGCATCTTGGAGGATAGGAGAACAATGAATTCAATAAAATCATTTTGTGAGGCATAAATTTTGTCTATTGTATTTCCATTTCATGATTTAGAGCTTTGTTGTTTTCTTTTTGGATAAGTTTGTAGATGTATACTAGTGTTTGGGTCATTTATAATTTACAAATAGGTTCGGTATTCACCATACATAATTAAATATCAATTATCTTGGAAGGATTAAAATGTTGTTTGCGAGAGATTTGACTCATCCATGCAGCCGAAAAGAAGAAGAAACAAGTTGATAGTTGTCAACATTTGGTTGTGGTTGGAAAGTGCATAAAACATCAAAAACAATTTCAGTATAATGCATATATCCCCCTCATTTGTTAATGAAATTCTGATTTTAAAAATAATATAAAAATTTGAAAAGGATAAGAATGAAACCCATAAATTATTTGAAGAGATTCACAATAATAAAGGATACATTTTTACTAGAAGTTGACTAAGTCAAAGTGGCAAGATTAGAGCCAATAGTTTAGTAAATTGGTTGTAGTTTTTTTTTGAATGTACTATATTTTTTTATGTTATGGATTTGGATTAATTTAAGTTAGAGAGAAATAGAAAAACTTGTCGAAACAATAGATCGTGACTCATAAATTATTATGATAGGTTTAACTACACATTTTTCAGCCACAACAATATTGTTAGAGTTTGAATAGTATTAAGACACTCTCAATTATATCTAGCTTGGTATTAAAATTATTACTTATGGGTAGAATAAGTCATCTACTAATTTTCATGAGATAATGTATTATCAACTTTAAATAATTTCAAGGTTAGATGGATGTTAAATCTACATTTCTAAATGGAGAGTTATAGGAAGACATTTACATTAAACAACTAAAAGGGTTTTAGTGTTTAGACAAATTAGATTTTGTGTGTAAATTGAAGTAGGATATATATGGTCTTTCGACTGGATAAATATTTGCAGTAGCAAGGTTTTAGGAGAGGTGGTATCGATAATAATTTATACATAAAATTAGAGGATGACAAAATATTGATTATTATTGTGTGTATTAATGACATCCTTTTTTTATGGGTTGGGGGTCTAGCTTGATTAGTGAGAGCTTCCAATCGTAAAGCACGAGGTCATGAGGTCTAGTCTCCCCCCAACACACATGGTAGCATAGGGTGTGTCATTTTAGCATCATCAATCATGTTAAAAAGTTTACCCGATGCATTGCAGCTTATAGAGGGTACTATACCCGATTCCTACAGTCTAAAAAAAATAAAAACATTTTGTTGCAAAGTTGATCAAAATGAGCTATTAGTAAGTTTTCATTGATGTCAAAATTATTTGGTTGTCATTGGTGACTGGTTGGTTGGTGCCGTCACAGTGAGAGATTCCTCAAAGACAACAGTTTGGACCATGCAACAAGAGTTACAAAATAGAAACAACTTAACATGATGGAGGCAATGGAGAAAAAAACAATATTATATCATGAAAATCAGTTACAAACTAACGGCAACATGTGGTCTCACAAGGTTCAGCTCATAGGCTTGAGTACAAAACATGCATGTTATGCAACATTTAGGCTCAAGCAAGAATGTGAGCCAACTCCGAACCTCCTAACCTCAGGATTATTCTTCTATTTTCTAAGAATTGATTAATACATTCTTGATTAGATTGATTAATAAACAACAAGGTCGGCCTTCGCCAAAGATATCCTTTTGGAAAATCCATAGAATGAAGTGCGGACCTAAGTGAAGGTTGGCCGCATGCCAAGGAATGTTGGAAATAATGAACTGAAGCTCTACAAGATACGAAAGTGATCCTCAAGATTCACCAATAGCCAATAGACCCAACAAATTCCAGTTATCTAAGCCAGAAAACTATCTTAGATTTTGGAAGTGATAACTTGTCAGAAAAAAAATCCAAATGTCTTGTGGACTTAGGATAAAGGTATATGAACATGTCCACGAACAAAATTTGGCTCCACAAAATCTGGTGAGAAAATGTAAATAAACACATAATGAAATGCTGAAATTGCAAAATAGGAACAAACTAAAAGAAAATATCTTTGGTTGATGCAAGATTGCCAAGAACCAGGGATGCTCTAGCATCAGACATCTGGGGTTGTTGAAAAAAAGTAAGTCCTTCACTTTGTTGGGCTTAGAGGAAAACCAAGACGGTCTAATCCGCGATGAGTCTTCAAATGGTCCACCTTTCCATTTCACAAGATACTCTCTATACTAGTTGCTATGGGTGCTACATCCAATCCTACTATCCAAAATGTCATCAATTTGATTCGATTCGGTCTAAGGTATCTACTTCTCCAAGTCTGCAACACTAATCTCATTGAATTATGTCTCATGATACTGGTGTAGATCTGTGATGTTGAATATGGATGAAATACCCAAACTATTCATTAACTCAACTTATTATAGGTTCCACTTGGAAATCTCTCTTTTCTTTGAGAATTTATCCACCACCACAAATATATAATAATTTCCTCTTTGTGTCTTATTAAATCCATGCATATGTCCTCCCAAGGTCTCTTTGAAACTATCAAAGGCTTATACAATCCAACATCTTGACTACTATCTTTTGCAAGTTGACAAATTCTATAGATCTACACAAACTTCTTGACATCCATATGAATCTAAGGCTAAAAATAATTCTCACTAATCAAGGCCACTATCTTATCAATACCAAAGTGTCCAACTAATCCTCCACTATGCTTCTCCTTTAACAAATTCTCCCTCATAGAACTCCTAGGTATACAAAACTGAACTTCTCTAAATAACATCTCATCTTGATTAAAATAGTCCAACCACTTACTTTTTTCCACCATAATCGATTCCTTACATGCTTTCCAAGGTTCTACAAAATTTGGGCCATCCTCATACAAGTTCTTTAATTCTTCAAAACCTAATACCTCCACTCTCATCTCTTTCAACAAGTTCCTCCTTCTAGTCAAGGCATCTGCAACTTTATTTGACTTACTACAAGAACTCCACCCATCTCATATATATGTCTCTGATTCAACTTACTCTGCAAGAACTCCACCCATCTCATATATATGTCTCTGATTCAACTTACTCTGAACCTCTGCAAAACATATAATATTGTAAGTTTAAACTGCAATTCTTAATGTTTATCAACAACTTCTCCTCTCTCAACCTCTGCAAAACTTGTCTCAAGTGCAACATATGTTCTTCCTTGATCTTACTGAAAATCAAAGTGTCGTCCAAGTATACAATCACAAACTTACCCAAGAATTTCTTTAATACGTCATTCATCAATCTCATGAAAGTACTTAGTACATTATTCAATCCAAAAAGAATCACCAACCATTCGTACATTCCTTCATTTATCTTGAATTCTATCTTCCACTCATCTCTGTCTTTGATTTTGATCTGATGGTATCCACTCTTCAAGTGAATATTTTTGTAGTATCTAGATCCACTGAAACAATCCATTATGTCATCCATTCTAGGAAAGGGAAATCAATAATTCACTATGATCTTGTTTATTTCTCTAGAATTAATACGCATCCTCCATTCTCCATTCTTATTAGGTGCTAACACTGCTTAGGTGTTAACACTGTTGGCACTGCGCAAGGACTCAAACTTTCTCTGGTCAAACCTTTCCTTAACAATTCTTGCACTTGTCTATTCAACTCCTCATTCTTTGCTGGTATCATCCATTATGTTGCTTTATTAGGTAAACTAGCTCCAAGAATCAGGTCCATGCAATGATTGATACTTCTCACAAGTGGTAATGAATCAGGTACATTATCGGAAATGATGTCTCCATATTTTGTTAGCAAATCCTTGATTTCTTTTGGTTGTTCTTCTTCATACTCTGTATTGTCATTCTTCTTAGGAACCAAGTCAAACACACATTATCATGTCTCATTCCATCTAGGAATTTCCTTCCATCCACCAAACAAATTCTACTACTTGTACAAACTTCACTCTTCAAAGGCGCCTCCAAGCCAAAAAAGGTTTGCTTCATCCCATTAGCAACAATATAGTATATGTTCTTCCTCCCATCATTTATTGCTTTCCTATCATACTACCATGTCTTCCCAACAAGATATGACATATATCCATAGGCATAATATCACACAAAACTTCATCATGATAAGGTCCATTCTTCAATTTCACCAAACATTGTTCACTTACTAGTATCTTATGATCATCCTAAATCCATGCTATCTAATAAGGCTTAGGGTGATTTAATTTTTCCAAATTCAACTTATTCACCATCTTCTCTAAAACAAGATTATCTAAACTACCACTATCAATAATAACTTTACAACACTTACTGAATACCATAAGTCTGGTATTGAAAAAATTATTCCTTTTCAAGGGCTCTTCATCATATCCTCTATGAAACAAAGATCTCCTCATCACCAGCGATTCTCCACCTTTCAGTTTATTAGTTGATCTGGTATGGTCTTCTTCTACCAATGATATCTTTCTTGTGTTCTTAGTCATCTTACATTCAAAAGAATGATGTCCTTCTCCTCTGTACTTAAAGAAGGTTCCTCCAAAAAATCTCTTATCTTGTCTTCTATCTTCTTTTCCATAACCCTCATTCTAGTATCCATCGGGCTCTCTTTTCTGATAATAATTTCTATCATCCTTCTAGTATGAACTACCATCTCTACTAACTTCCTTGTCTTTATTCTGATCTACACTGAGTCCTCTTCCTTTGAGATAGCTCCTTCCTCCTTGAAATATTATTCTAAAAAAACTTCCACCTCTACCTCTTTTCTTATGCTCATGTCTTTTGTTCAACTTGTCTTCTGCTTTCAGGGTATATTGATAATCCTCCTTAACACTCTACAACTTGATTAGACTAATTTCATCTTGTATAGACACCTGCAACCCATTCATATACCTGGAAACTTGTTCAATATCATCATTAGTATGTATGGATTTGATATTTCAACTTATAGAATTATTCGGTATACTCCTACACACTAGATTCCTTATATTTCAAGTTTTGCAAATTTTGGAACAGATTCACATGATAATCAATAGGCATAAACTTTGATTTGAACTTACTAACAATCCGCTCTTAAGATTTGATCTTCTCTTTACCTCTTCTTTGTCTATCAACCTACAAATATTTCCACCAAAGAGATGCATGACCTTTCAACTTAATGTAAGCATATCTCACATTTCTATCTTCCACAGTGCCCTAAAAATAAAAATACTTTTCTATCTTCGTGATCTAATCCAACAATTCATCTAAACCTAGCTTGCCATCACAATCTGGTGGGCTGAAATGTGGTCTGGTATTCACTCTAGACAATGTTCTTATAAACCTCTCTTCATCTGGATCACTTGCTGGTGGATTTTCTCCTTGTTCTCCAGCTACTTTTTATTCCTCATCATCACTCACATCTTCAGCATGTCAATGTCCCTTCTGGGCTATTTCAACAACTTCTAATCAAGTTGCAATTCCTCTCAACATTTCCATCACAAGAGGGTTTGCATTTCCACGTGCTCCACCATTTCTATTTCCTCTTCGCACCATGTTCATGCCAATCCTCTAGAATTGTGGGTTGGATATTTAATCCACCTCCCTACAACAAAATCTTATAGGACAATACAATCTGTGAAATGAAATCCCACTAGATGATGTCAGTTGGTGGAGTCACAGTGAGAGAGTCCTCATACACAACATAAACAACTCAATGTGATGGAGGCAATGCAAAAACAAACTATATTATATCATGAAAATCAATTACAAATTGCCAGCAACATGTAAGCTCACAAGGTTTGGCTCACAGCTCTAAGTACAAAACATGTGTGTTATACAACATTCAAGCTCAAGTAAGAATGTGAGCCAACTCTGGACCTCCTAACCTTAGGATTATTCTTCTATGTTCTAACAACTTATTAATACATGTTTGATTATATTGATTTATATGATCAAGAATGATCCGCGTCAGTGCAAGATGAAACAATATAAGCCATTGAACAAGGTGTAATATGTAAAATAATAAGGTCGGCCTCCGCCAAAGAGATCCTTTCGAAAAATCCATAGAATGAAGTGCGGACCTAAGGGAAGGTTATTCGCATGCCAAGGAATGTTAGAAACAATGACCTGAAGCTCCACAAGCTAGAGAAGTGTTCCACAAGATTTTCCAATAGCAAATAGGCCCAAAGTGGTTCCAGTGTTCTAAGCTAGAAAACTCTCTCAGATTTTAGAAGTGATAACTTGTCAGAAAAAGATCCAAACATCCTGCGGACTCAGGATAAAGGTAGATGAAAATGTCTATGAACAAAATCCAACTCCACAAGATCTAGTGAGAAAATGTAAATAAATGTAGAATGAAATGTTGAAACTGCAAAACAGGAACCAACTAAAAGAAAATTTTTTGGTTGATACAAGATTGCCAAGAACTAGGGATGCTCCTACATCATTGGTGTAACTAAAGTTGAGTTCTTTGTGTAGTTATGTTGAGTTATTTTCTCTACATTTCTTCTATATTGTATATCTGTTCATGCAATTTGGATATGTCATTAATAGGTATTTAGAGATGTTCTATCATGAATTTGGTGCTCTGGATTGTTGTTCTAAGGAAGATGCATTTATTAGTATGCTTGACAGTGTTTGACATTGTTTCATGTGAAATGCATGCTCCACATTTCTTTACATTATGGTTTCTAGTATTTATTTTTTGGAGTTAAGGTGGTAATACCCTTGACTTCATTCTATTCACTTGGCCCATTTTCTTGGGATTTGGAAGCATGGTTTTCAAGTTTGATGGCATTTACTTTAAGTTTGACCAACCTCAGGTGTTTACACTTTACCTTTATTTCTATGTTGATTATGGATTATTTTATAACATATTGATGATTATTTTTGTTTTCAATTAAGATGTTTTGTAGTCCACTTTACATTCCTTTACACCATGGGGATGTTTAAGTGTCATCCTAATTTGAATTAAGTTCGGTTAAGACACTTAGTTGACCTTGGGAGATTTTGCATACGAGGATTATATAAATAAAGGATAATTTGTTGAGTTTGAATATAGTGATAGACAAAAAGAAGCTGAGAAGATGTGTGAAAGAGGATCTATCTCCCTGATTGTTTGATGTCTGATGTTGAGTTGGTGAAAAGTGTTGAGCGATGTGGACTTTCTTGTGTTAGCTACCGAAAGAAGTGAGTCGAAGGTATCTACATATCTCTCAGTTGTAGAAGTGCATCAATGGTGGATTCTTTTTCTTTTATTCTTCTTCTTTTGGGAAGTGAGCCTCGTCTTTCTTTCTTTAGGTAATGAGCCCTTTAGCAGTGAGCCTTTCTTGAAAAAATTACCTTAATAGGTGCCACCCTAATAGGTGTTCATATATTGATAACAACATTCTTTGTTGTTTTTCTCTTAATAGAGTTTTCCACATAAATCTAGTGTTTCTTTGTGTGTGGTGTGTTCTTCTTTCACGTTCTTTCATGTTCATATCTATATGTAAACTAAGTGTTAAGATTGTGATGTTGTATATCTGATAAATTAAAAGATCTATTTAGACAACTACGTCACCCCCCCCCCCCTCTCTCCCTTCTCATTTGTCTTGTGCATTAGAACATTAAATAGATTTTTGGTGACCTAGTAGTGATGCAACGTATAAGCAATTCCAGAATGCAATGCAAATGGAGTTTGAGATGTAAATTCTTGGTGAGTATCACTTTTTCTAGTTTACATATATTTTTTACTTAAAAAGAGGTATATTTATTTCTTAGACCAAGTACATAAAATAGATGTTGATAAAGTTTAAGATGGAAGAGTATAAACAAGTAAATACACCTATAATGATGGAATTTGGATTATGGTAGATCCCAAGGTAGAAAATTCAAGTTAACTACTTATATTGATGAAAATCGAACCAAATGTGTAGATGATTGATAGAGTATAAGTTATGGATAATTATTTCTTGGTGACCATTTTGTGTCATGGTTAAGAAAAAAGTAGGATTTGGTGTCCTTATCTAAGTAGAAGTAAAGTATATTGCAATAGATTCCAGTTGCACTTAGGTGTTATGAATGAAGTATGATTTAAAGGAGATTAAGACAAAATTTGATGAGCTTATTTCAATTCTTTTTTACAACACAAGTGCAATAAATGTTTCAAAGAATTTGGTGATGCATTCAAAGACAAAACAAAGTGAAATTAAGTATAGTTTTTTAAGAAAGAAGGTTGCTGATAGAGAGGTGAAGTTGGAATATATTGAGATTGAGTGGACAAGAGATATTTTCACAAAACTCTTTCCCAAGGAGATTTTTGAATACCTCCAAAAGAAGTTGAAAACTTGGTTGCTCCCTCCTCTCGAAATAAGAGTGATTATAGGCTGAGAGGGATTGATCACTCCTTACTCTAGGAAAACTTTGTGGTCTTCTGTAGTGTTTTAGAACATGTTTAAGTAGAAATAGAAAGATTAGATGAGCTAATGAGATACAAACTCATGGGGAGTCTATCTAGGAGAAATAAATCCTAATGCTAAGTGATTATTTAAATCATTCCATTAATATCAAAGGGGTAAATTTGGAACTGAAAATGCTTCAATGGTCAAAAGCTTCAGTTATATCCAGTAGGAGAAGTTCTAGACATGTTCTAAGATCTATGCTGATCTTGGCTTATTATTTTTGTATTATAGAGCTCATATTTTGTTGTTATCCATCAATGACAAATGGAGAGATTGTTGAAAAATGTTATCATTGATGTCAAAAGTGTTGGTCTATTTTTTATAGATGTGAAGGCATCCAAAGGAATACAAATAACTATCATTTCTTATTAGTATGTTTGATTTTTAAAAGTATAGTGGATTGTTGTGATGGTAGAATCAGATGGTGGATGTTTGTATTTTCATCTTACATCTATTCCATTTAGCAGAGATGATTCAAGAGTGTGATCTAAAACTATATGAGGTAAGCTTCCTAGATAGTGAGTTTGTTATGTTTTGCATTCCCTCACAGTTGGATGTTATGACCCATGATTAGAAAGGAAAGTATGTTTACACATGTTCATAATATTCTAAAAAAATTAATTTATTTTTTATGGACAAGAAATTACAAGTGACAAAATGGTCATTGTGCGAGTTGACTAACTAGGTTGTTGTTTTAGTTGTATGCTCACCAAAGGAAGAATGTGGATGTAATTGGGACTAGATAGGGCTACATCCTGGAGGTGTGTAACATGTTCTTTCTTATGGAGTAGCATGTGGGCTATTATACCTAGCCTATTACATGATTGGTTAAGACTTATGTTTGTGGCCAACTTGTAAATTCTATATTACTTATTTTAGGCTGACATGTGAATGCAATTGTAATTTCAATGCATTTAAATAATGGTACAGGATCTATCCTATAATGTTGGAAAGCTATTCAACATGGGATTTAATGTAATTATTTGATGTGTGTTTCATGTGCAAATTTGAGGGTGATGCTATGTGAGCTGCATTCTAATTGTGTAGTTTCATAATAATAAAAAATATGTAGTATGTGAGAGTGTTTGAAGATTGATTAGATCAAGTGCAAGATGATTTATCAATTTGAAGGTCTACAAGTCATATCTTTATAGTTTTGTGGGATTGGTGACTAACTAGCTAAGTTAGTGCTCAAATCTTGAAAAAGGGGATTGGTGTCTCTTTTCAATTGGTGCCTAAAAATGTAATAGAGGATTGCTGTCTTTGGTAGGCTATTGCCTACTCCATATCAAAAGTGATTCATTATCTTTGTGAGGTTGGATTTGGGTAGTAGATTCAAGTAGCTATTTGCACCATGTGGTTTTTCTTCTCTTGGGTTTCCATGTACATCTAGTGTGCTTTGTGTGGATGTGTGTTTCTATGTGTTATTTAATTCCTATATCATTAAAGAGACTTTTAAGTGCTACTTTGATGTTTCAAGGTTCATGCTTGTAGTAGTTATTAATGAAAGTTTTAATGTTCAATTAATTTCAAATTTTATTATACCAATTCAACCCCCCCCCCCCCCCCCCCCCACTCCCACCTCTAAAATTTTTGTGTGCCCTTGAATGTGCTCGGGTGGCATGGTTGTAATCCTTGTCTCTAAATTGACTATTGAAGAAAAAATTTAATTAATGCAATTTTTGCATGAGATTTTTACTATCAAATGACCAATAGATATAAATATTTGGGTGGAAGAATATAAGTGCATTTCACTTTTGAGCCATATGTTGATTTAATAATTATACAAAATAGTGTGTCCTAATCTTTGAACACAAGAAAACTTTGATCAAGTTAATTGTATGTGAAATTCTTTAGACATATATGTGTGTCTCTTAAATATTTTATATGGTATCATTTATAAAAAAATTATGAGATAATTTTTTGTAGGAATGTAACATTGAAATAAACATTCGAAAACTATACAGATTTAAAAATATTAATTTACTATTTAAATATGAAAAATAAAAAGCAATGAATTTTTTTATTTATTAAAGTATGATTTATATTGATGTTTTTCTTTTAAAAAGAATCAATTAACTAATGTCAACGTATATGAAAAGAGTGTTTTTGATGAAGGAAAAAGCAAGTTTTTAAGGGACCCGAAACCCTTTACAAACATATTTTGAATGGATCTGGAACCCTCAATCAAAATGTTGTCATAACAAAAAGAACATGGAAGCATCAAACAACCACAGACTAAAAGCCAAATACATGGGTTTTGAAAATAAAACTTTGAATATATGAAAAGAGTGTTAATGTCTAAATTATTTTATAATTTGTAAAATTAAAATTAAAACCAAGAAATATCACAAATTATTAATTTATATTTAAAAATCATAATTTATTTCTTGTAAATAAGAGATTAAAAGTTACACTTTCTATAATCTCACCCAAATAGAATTAACACATACGAATGACTCTTAGAAATTCTAAATGTAAAATATAATTTTTATATTGAAATGAAGCATAAACAGATCACAAATTACATACACAATGATAAAGCAGCGTACAGAACAGCTGCCGTTACGTCAACCACAGCTACGAGATAATAAAAGCGCAACATACAAATGAGCGAGGGATCTTTTGCGAGTTTTTTACTCCAGAAAACAGGCTCGAGGTAAAACTATTACAGTCAACCAATAACTCAGAAATTAACGGCACAAGAAGGCAGCTTGGAAAGACCCTCGAGCTCCCTGAAAACCAGAAGAAACTTTAAGGTTTTATAAACAGCAGATCCAATCTCTGCTTATACAATATGAAATCCTTGATTTACAGAGAGAGAAATATTTAAAAACATCTCTAGATATTATTGCAAGTAATAGAACTTTGTAAAATTTTATATTGACTTTTAATATATACTAATTTTTAATATATATTTATATATTCCTCCTTTTTATAACTTGTCCTCCTCTAGTGCTATCCCTTGAAAAATGACCTCCCTCTAACCCATCCAGAAAATACATCCCTCCATTCCCTATCATGCTTCTCCTCGAAACTTGGTGGAACAGGGTGGAAAGGCAATATAGTAGCAGCAGTGCCAACGCTATGGCAACCGCACCACCAAAACACAGAACGATCCATTTATGCTCGGCGAGCACCACCACATATGCTGCAGCATGGAAACTCAAAATTAAGGAACCTCCTCCCACCCACAGAATGATGCGGATGAAATAATCCATCTTTGGAGATAAACGCGACACGTTGGCCAAAGCCATAGCGACCGCCAACGCAGCAAGCGAAGCCACCATGTCTGATATCAAGAATACGATGAAGCCAATGGTGTCGCCCATAACAGCTCTTCCTGCCTCATTCACACCTCCCGGCACAGCGTACATGGCGGCGAAGCTTCCTCCCGCAAACGCCAGCGCTACCTGAATAACAGATTTATAATCACTTGACACTGGAGATTCCTCTCGTTGGTGCTCTGGTGCCGTCAATTGATCAACTGCAATGGAATCTGGATTTTCCCCATTCGACACCATAGGCTGCTGTCAAAAGAACAACATTATAACGATTTTTAAAAGAAACATTGCTACTTGAGAGCAGCAAAAAGTTACAATCGAGTGGTCAAACAGGGAAAACTCGAAGATAGTTTAAGTTGTCAAATTTGGCAAAACAATTTGAAGATTATGAGAACATGTGTAGTCTCACCTGAATATTAGCAAGTCCAATAAGCTCAACAGTGCTCCGTCTTTCGTCCTCACCTCTCCCCATTGGAGATTGGTTTAGTACGATATCTGCATCCGGCAATTGATCAACTACAACAGAAATTGCTTCATCTGGAGGAGCAGTATCCTGCCATCAAAAGGAAAACACCCAAGGTGTCAAAAAATAGAAAATATTCAAAAATTATGAGAAAATGGTAAGTTTACTCTGTTACCTGGATCTCTACGACTTCCATAGTCCTCTCCTTCAAGTGCACTGGTGGATGCGCTTTTCTCATTATCCTTCGTTTCTTAACAAAAGAGTGTCTAATATAGAAAAATGACAATGTTCACTTGGGATGTGCTCGCTCAGGAAACTGCCTTCAACAGGTTTTCTTTTTGAGGTTCAACATTCCTTGAGAGGCGTCTAATATAGAAAAATGGCAATGTTCACTCGGGATGTGTCACTGTTCAATTTCTTTTTGAGACTCAGGAAATGACTAAGGATGACTCAAAATTCCTTGAGTCCGTCTGTTCAATTTCTTTTATTCAATTTCTTTTTGAGGTTCAATATTCAAGGGTGACTCAAAATTCCTTGAGTCCGTCTGTTCAATTTCTTGACTCAATTTCTTTTTGAGGTTCAATATCCCTTCATTCATTCCTTCAGTCTCAAAAAGAAATTGAACAGTGATTCAAAAAGTTTTCATTCCTTGAATTTCTTTTTAAAAGTTTTCATTCCTTGAATTTCAAAAAGAAATTGAACAGTGATTCAAAAAGTTTTCATTCCTTGAGTTTCAAAAAGAAATTGAACAGTGATTAAAAAGAAAACTTTTGAAGGCAGTTTTCTGAGCGAGCACATCCCAAATGAACACTCGGCCGGTTTTTTCCTTTTTTTAAATTGGAAAAGGAAGATTATATTACATATCAAAGAGCTGTACAATTTTCCTTTTTTAATTTTGACATCGGCCGGTTTCTCTAGGAATTGCATCTTCTTTACCATGGAATAACATTTTTTAATGAATGGTAGAAATAAATCAATTTTCTACGGTTTGGTTCCAAATTTCTATTGCAATTTTCAAAATATACAAACATAAACATTTGGTTGCAGCTATCTAAATCATGATTGCTAGATTTATTTTTATTTTTAATATTATATTATGTTATATAATGATATTTTATATTTATATTTAACATATTTTCTATTATTTATTATATATTTATTATTATATATAATTTATGTTTTAATTTTGTCAATAGTGGCATATTGTGATGGTAAAGTTGTTGTATTGTTGTTCTTGTCATCAAGGTTCAAATCCCATAAGTTCATATCTTCGAGTTAAAAGCATTTACCTCTTAAAAATATATATATATATATGTTTTAATTTTATTTTATAATAGATTCTTAATTACAATATTATTTAAATTAATTATATAAAAAATTAGAGATTTTTATTTTGCAATTTGTATTTATACTTTGGTTTGATTTTTTTGGTAAGTTATTTTATTTAAATAATTTTATTATATCTTAATAATATATATAATATGTAAATTCCTCAAGTTTAATTTATGGTTAGTTATATTAAGCTTGCTTATTTAAAATAAGTTAAATAAAGAAATTTACATATATTGTATCGTATTATAATATATGTTTAATCTTTATTTAATTATATCATACTTAATATATAAAAATATAAAATCAATTTAATAATGAATTATTGAAAATTTCTTATTCCTCGCTCTATCTAATTCACTCCATCCCTCTCAATCTTTATTTATAAGATAATATAATGTATATAACTATATTATCTTATATATATTATATTGATTATGTTATATTATATTTTTACTAAGTTTAAATGAAACATTTACTTCACGACAATGGTATGGACTTTAGGATGTCTCGACTTCATAATTTAAGGTCATAAGGTTGAAT
Organism: Cryptomeria japonica; assembly: GCF_030272615.1. Classification (NCBI taxonomy): domain Eukaryota; kingdom Viridiplantae; phylum Streptophyta; class Pinopsida; order Cupressales; family Cupressaceae; genus Cryptomeria; species Cryptomeria japonica. The sequence goes on from NC_081409.1 coordinate 736,185,309, forward strand.
GTTCAACTAAAAAAAATCAAGTACACATAAGGAAAATAATGGCATAACGTAGTTTAAGACTCCCATAGGTAAGCAACAAATATAAACAGAGAAGTGCCAAAGAAGATACAATAAATCAGTTGCAACGAAGTCAACCTAATAAATATTTTGTAGCACCATACATATTCAATGAAAAATGATACCTCCTATGCAATTTCTAAATAGCTTCCTCTCTTGACACTTCTCTACAAAATTCGTTATATGTATTCTATCTTGAGAAGTATAAGTGGAGATGAGCACTAAAGGATAGTGTATATGCAACAAAAAAATAAAATAACAAACTGGCCCACACATATCCCTTTTCCTCTTTTTCTTTATCTTTATTTGTACCTCTATCTTCCTCTCGCCCCCTCTCTGGACATGTCTCACTCTCTTTACCCATCCATATTTCTCCCTCTCTCCTTCTTCCTAGACCTCTATTTTTGTATCTCTTTGCCTCTCTATATCCCTCTCAATATATGTATCTCTATCTATGTCCATTTCCATCTCTATCTATCTCTCTCTTCCTTTCCCGCTATCTCTAGACATGTCTCACTATATCTATCCATCTCTCTCCCTCTGTCACTATTTCAAGCATAGAATGAGCCTATTTGGTGCATGCAAGGATTAATATACTCTAGTAGAGTTGTCAGTCCATGCAACCTAGACCAATAAATCCAATAGAGATTCAATTCTACACAAAAAAATCATTGATTATCGCATACAGAGTCAAACTATATTTTAAGATTACAATCAAGACTATTACAATTGCCAATATCTATAACCAAACATTACAAACAAATTTTATAATTTATCTAAAATCACGTGCCTCGATGAATTCACCTCTATTCTTTTTAACTCTGTAATTCAAACTCGTATTCTTCCTTCCCTACACATCCTACCTCGTTATACACATTCGAGTTAAAACTTTGCATTGCATCTTTCAAAATTAATGCTACATTTCATCCCTTTTAAAATTTACCATACATTTCCATCTCAAGCTCGTCTCTTCTCTACACACTTTTCTTGTCTTCAAAACTATTGCACCTCTTCTTATCCTTCCCCACTATGAGATTTATCTAGAATGTAATTTAATAAGACTTTATTCTTACTTTGTGTGCCTCTTTTCAATGTGCAGTTTTTGCTCACTTTTATGCTACCTTTACTTCTCTTGTTTTTTGCGTTATCTTCCTCTTCACTATGCTTACTTTGGTTGTGATATTTCTTGTTAAAACCTTAATTTTCTTTGTTTCAATGAAGAGATCAATCTTAGGAGCTTTTTTGCTCAACTCTATCTTTTTTTGCAATTTCATATCATGTATTTTCTTTCCCTTCTTGAGTGCCCCTTTTCCTACTTCTCACACAATCTTTCTTTTCTTTTATCTTATTTATGTATACTCTATCTTTTCTCCTCACCATCCCCCTCTATATTTTATAATTTTCAAACTAAAATATGCCCATTTCTTTCCCTATACTATTCTTTTGAATTTTTTTTGCCTAAACATTGTTGTACCTCTTTATTTGACATACTTTTGCATTCATTCACCTTTGACAATGGTTTGTTTTGTCTTCTTATGCCCTTGCACAAGCTTCTTTTCTCCTTCCTATTTTCCATGCATTTCCTATTCTTGGATCTATAGTGATGCATTTTCTTTTAAATTATTTTTCTCCTGATGCCTCTAAAACTTGTGCATTTCAACTTACCTCCCATACTACCCTTGTCATTCCCATTTTTAATTTCTTCTTTTAGAATGTAAAAATTCAAACATCTTTTTCTATGCCACATATACTCCTACATTAGTGTTTTCTTTCACTTATGTTTGGTTTCCTATAAATGAATGTATAGTTGAATTAAAGCTATGAATCCTCAATTCTAGGACAATTATTGCTTAATCAATGTTGATTTTTTTTTTGTTAATAATTGACCTCCCAGACCTTTTCCACCTACCCATTGCACACAAAGGTGTAATTGCTAGTTAACAATGTGACATAAAAGGCTTTGATTATTTACATGTTCAGTGTGGATATGCCATTCTTTTTATGTTATACTTTATCTTTTAAGTTAGTGTGTAACGAAAGATGTTTATAAATAAAACTATTTCAAAAAAATTAAGTTTTTTATTTTTTAATATATTAAATAAAAAAATTATTATAGAAGTATTTTACATTTGGGTGAATTTAAGCATATTGTTTGAATGCAATTATTTAGAAAAATCATGTATCAAAAAATTGAAGTTTAAGATGTTAACGTATTCAAATTTAAACATTTTAAGTGAATAGGTAGAATTGGAAGATGTACTTGAACGTTTAGAAATGATCACAAAGGAGATGATAATGATTAGACACACTTAGATGGATTGGTTAAAAACTAATGAAGAGACCTTAGTAAACAATTTACAAGAAAAATGAACAAGGCCACATGGAAGATTATATAATTATCAAGAGAATTTGTGGAATCCTTTTCCTTGCTTAGAAGAAGACTAGAATTTTTTTTTAATGAATTAATAAGTTTCCAAGTTTCTAGTATAAATTTTTAGAAGGATCCCACTAAGAAGAGTAATAAACATGAGTGGCTACAAATGCCATATAATAGATCTGAAATTTCTTATTAAAAAAAGACTTGGCATTGGCTATCCAATACTATAATTACATCTAACAGGAGAAATAAAGAATAGCCAAAGAGAAGAAGAATCGAATCCCAAAAGGATTCCAATAAAACTAAGAGTCTCACACAATCAATCCATTGCTATCCAAAGATATTGAGCTAGGGAGGCTTGGGTAGGAAATATCAACAATAGAATTTGGTTATGTATCAATCTTTACTATATCTTGAAGCTAAAAGGAATATTTTACGACATATCAAAGTATGTTTAGAATTACCCTCTTCCTCTAAAATAAAAGAAGTCATTCGTAAGGTGGCCATTGAGAAGTTGTTGGTGGAAATTGGGAAGGAAACTATTGTAATACCTTCTTCTTTGTAGTCTTGTGATGTATAAATCTCAACATTATTTTGACTATGTATTCAAGGATGAATAGGTGGCAGTTGCGCTAATTTCTTCCACATGATTGTTAGATATTTTTTCTTTGAGATGCATGTATGTCATTATGTCAAGTATTTTGTGAGGGCTTAATGCATGTTGTTGTGGTGATATAAATCTTAAGATGTATGTGAAATGTTGAAATACCTAATTTAATTAATTATGTATTAATTAAAGGGCACATGTGCATTGTTATTAATGTTGTATTTTTATGTTATCATGATTATATTATTTAAATGTAATGAATTATTTATATATGATGTGGCACCTCATTGGGTAATTATGTTGTGCATAAGGAACATACACATTGAATATATACCCATGGCATTTATAGAATGGTTATAAGTACATGGTATTTCTACATTTGGCTCCACATATATAAGATATTCCATAATGGTGGTTATATGGAGATGTCACATTGGCAATAATTATTTTCTTTATCTATTGTACTTGATTTGAGTGTGATTCCTTGTTATATTGGCCAATGTTGACCCAAATACCATCTTTGGTATGATTTAAGAAATTGTACCCTATGTGAATGCCTAGTGAATGTGCATGTTTCAATATTTGGTTTAAATTTGTGTCTTCCATGAATTTAAATTGAAATATGTTGATTTGGACTATTTTTTATAGATACGTTGATTTGGAATTATCATAAATTTAAATGCAAAATGTTAAATAAGAAAATAATTAAATATCTAATTTGTATTTTGGTGAAATTAAGTTAAAAATGGAAATAAATTTTACTACTTTATTTTAAAAATTGAAAATGGGTGATCAGGCAAAAGGACTTTCTCTTTAAAAAAAATGTTTTAGGAAGAAAATTGTGTGTCCAAAGAAAGCTCTCTTTTTGGTAATCCTTATTTTGTTGATTGAGGAAGTTCTTGTGAGACAAAAATGATGAGATTCAAGGAATTGGATTAGGAATTAGGAGGGTATCATTCATGTAAGTGGATTTTCTTGCTCATGTGGTATGCTTGATTTGTTATTCATTTAAAAAATTGACATGACTTGAGGCAGTTTTCTAAATTCCCCTCCTTTGACCATTGTTCTTTATTTTACATTGTTGGAAGAGATTTAGGTTATTGTCAAAAGTTCCCAATTCCTTCCATTTTGTAATTGTTCATTGTGTATAATTTATTTGTTAAATTTTTTGAGAATTTTTGAAAAAACATTATTGTAATGACCAAATTTTGAGGAATGAACGAAATTCAATTTTGAAAATGTAAAATGGGTGTTGAGAACTTTGGCACAAAAGGATTTTTATATTTTTTTTAAATTCAATATTTTTACTTTTAGAAATGTTTTAAGTTATTTCAATGGTGGAATTGGAATTTTTTTTTTTTTTTATAAATTAAAATTAAAAAAAAAAGTTTTATGTGGAAAATGATTATTTGGAATGTGGGAAATAATGTGTCGTTAATGAAATTGCTTAATGGTGAAAATATGATGGACTAGTCTAGCTATCAAATTAACCAGGACCAAACCCTCTTTCATCAAATTTAGAATGCAAACCACATAGTGATGTTATACTTGGCTTATTCTTAATCAAAGAGAGTCAAGTAATTCTTTACATAACACCCATTAAGCTAAGACTAGGGGTCTCATGGGGAGTGAGAGAACCCAACAATTGGACCAGCTAACAAAAAGAACCTGAACCAACTGACAACCATAAAAAATAAATAAAAGAAACTAAACTAAACTAGAAACTGAAAGACACCAAAAAACCAACACCACTCACAAAATATAAGAATATATGGTCTACCGAGGGGCAAATTTTTATCTTTCTAGTCTTAAAAAATCACTTTAACTTTCTTAGAAAAATATTTTTTTTGCTTGATCCTTTACCCAATGAGATAGTAGAGGAATCTGTAGTAGCCTTGGACACTAAAGCCATAGGTTTTGAATCATTAGTAGAGGTCATATCCAAGTAGCACTTCCTCTTCATGTGTCTCCTATCAATCTCTTCATGGATAGTTTGCAAAGAGGCCAAATTTTTCCTCCCCATTTTATTGTTGAGAGCCAAAATCTAGTCCAATGTCCTCTTAAAGATCTCCTAATTGTCTTGAAGCTCTATGATAACCATAGCAATCTCATTTCTATCCTCATTCTAGTCCACTTTGTCACTAAGATCCTTAATTTCCACCTCTAGATTATCCCATTTCTCAAGCCTCTCTGCCAAAGCATTAGTTGTCATGTAGACACTTTCATCTTTGTCTTCCATTGCCCAATTGGAAGCTCTAGCATAAGCCTATGCAAACATGTCCAACTTGTTAATTTTCTTCGTAGCAATATTAAATTGGCTAATAAGCTAATAGATGATGGAATTCTACCTACTATAGAAACCAAAAAGCTCATTAACTTTCTTTGTAATATTTGGTAAATCCCACTTTTGGGAGGAATTGATAGTGAAGGGAGGAGGGGAATCCAAAGTAGGGAAAGAAGGGGCAAAATAATTCACATTAGGGTTGTCAGAGGTCCAGTCAAAGTCTATGGACCAAGAAGAGGCCAAGTGCTCAAAAGTAGAGTCCTTCTCTTTTGGCTCTTTCACAATAATTTCTTTACGAGGAGAGGTAGGGACCTTCTTAACTTTGGTAAAATGATTGGGATTAACACGAGTAGGTAGTCCTCTAGGCTTAAGTGTAGTCATCATACTATGGTCTTCCTTGTAAACATGGATTCAAAAAATTTCCACAACCACGGTGGGGTTAGGGAGCGGACCAAAGGAGTTAATAGAGGCCCACTAGTAGAGGTCAAAGCTAGATGGAAAATATAAATCCTCAGGACTAACCCTTGATGTTGGAGGAGAACATTCTTAGATTTAGCCACAATAATAGAATGGGAAATGGAGGAAACAATCCAATAGGAGAAGTTTATTTTCACACTATACCTAAGATAATTTAGCATAGAGAATAAATGGGAGTGGAATCATTTGAATCTTGAATCCATGATAATGTACTTCATTTTGGGGGGTTTAGTTAGCTTCATAATTTACCCCCATAGAATTAAGCTTTTGAGTATATTTAGGTCTTGCCTAGTTCTAATGAACAAATAAATTATCAGTTTAAAAATATTGAATGAAAAGGTTCAGCCCATTTGTATTTTGTTACATCTTATAGGGAGTTTTTTAGCCATGCAATCTTGAGTCAATTTATCTTTGTTATATTACATGAAATTAGCAGGTATACAATTTTTTTAATAACATTCTCTTTCCATCTTATCTTAAAAAGACATGAATACTGATATAATATGAATTGATAAAAGATTGATTTGAATCTTAAAATTTTAATTCTAATAAAAGCTTTACAAGATATGGTGAAAAAATGACTTTATCAATTGGAAAAAAATGAGTTAATGTGGAATCATAAACAATGCACCTGAATTGTTCGAAAGAATGCATCAAAGTGATGTCATGTCTAGGTATGAAAGTTCCCCAATTTTTTTTTTGTAAAAATAGATAGAATAACTTTGATACAACCAACTGATTATACCAAAACAAATATCAAATATTATTATCCAAATATTCTTTTAGATAATTATAATTCATTAAATTATAAATTATATACAAATAAGTAAAATAAAAAGCTAGACTTTACCAAAAAAAAAAAAAAAAACCTTTCTAAATATTAAATGAAAATTCAATACAATTTATATACCTTGTAAATGCAATTCAACAAAAATATTTTTTAGTTTATTGCAGCATATCAATTTTGATGAAGATTGCCTTCATAATTTTGAGATTTGTACTGCCATTCACTGGCAAGCCTTGTGAATGGCAGTACAAACTTGGCTTCGGTATCTGAACACAAATTGCACTTGGTGAAAATCATGCCCTCCACGCTGCATAGAGATTAGTATCTTTTGCACGTTATGTACATGGGGGTCGAATTCTTAGCAAAGTAGCAACAATCGATTTGCAAGTTCCATCTTCACCTCTGCTCGATTCATTGCTTACTAGGTTTGCTTTTGCGACTGCTAATAAAATGCAATATGGCAATCCAAAGTTAAAAAACAACTCAAAATATAGAGCATATTATGCAGGGGATGATACAAATTACCATATAGCCATAAACTGGGATTTTGTTCTAAGAATCCAGAAGAAAGAATTTCAATGCTTTTTGCTAATCCAATGGCATTGGTACAGGAGCACCTCATCAACACTCAAATCATGACCCTAAGGGTGAAGACTAAGATCATTAGAGTGTCTTAGTGTGTGTTGTGTTTCATGTATGCAATAAATCCCACCAAGTAAACCCATGTCATCAATTAGGCATTTGATGAGCCAATTGGGACAATATGGTCAATAGGGGTAGTAGATGATTTAGTTGTGTGTTTAATAGGTTTTAGTCATGTTTTAGGAGTTTTTGGTTGATCCATGTTTGTGGATTTCAACCTTAGCAAATATGACAACATTTTGTGCAAAATTGTAAAAATGCAACTTTTGTAAAATGCAACTTTTGTAAACTGCAACTTTTGTAAAATGCAACTTTTGAGTGCAAAAGTGCAACTTTTTGAATTTCGATGGGACGAAGCCTTTCAACGGATCCAACCTACTCCAAATTCATTTGGAAACCGTTGGAGAGTTGTATAAGCCTTGTGGGAATGATTCCCAAGGTTGTTGATGGTGTATGTGGAGTTGTGAAGCAATTGAACACAAGAATACTGAAGATTTCCCATAAATACTGACTTTGTGTTGATTGTACGTGCCTCTACGAACTACTTTGAATCACACCATTCATGGAGTAGAGAGATGAATTAACTTTCATTTGAAGGTAGTCTAAGGTTTTGATCATTCTAGAGTAGTGAGAACCCTCCATTCTTCTGATTGCAACCCGGAAAGCTATGGTTTGGCCAGGGTTTTAACCAAAAATGGCCTTATCTTGCATTCTATCCATATAGAAGTTTCTTCCTTTGGTGGGATGCAGGATTGGCCTCTATAATTTAGTGTTTTCATGGTTTGTTGCAGGGGAAACTTGGTTGTGTGGAGAAAAGAACAAGTTTAGGTAGGCATCTCTATGTGACTACCTAGGACAAGATTTGGGACAGTCATCATCAAATGTCTTAGCGGTAGATTCCAGGCGTGTAACCCTAGAATTAGAGGTTACTAACCCTTCCCCACATGCTCATAAAATTGGTTTTACAATTGGTTTATCGGTAAGAGGGGTTGCTCTGGAAAATAGGCCTAATTGCCTCATTAGGTCTCTCGGTCTCTAAAGGGTTCAGACCTTTAATGTGCAGGCCTCACCAAATCATTTTGGGATTGAATGTAACTTCCAAAAGGATGTCTGGAATGGTAATTTGTTTACCAGAGTGTGTGGAAGATTTTGGAGTCGAATGCCAAATACTGATAGAAAAGGGCTACTAGCCGAAAGGGTAGATTTCCAAAGAAGGTATAAGGATTTGAAGACAAAACCCTAAGTCAATGCTTAGTCCAGTCTTTAATAGACCAAAATGGACCAAATCCAAAGTTTCTAAGAAAAAGGGTTACCGGTAAGGTATGTTTGAGAACTTAAAGCCTTTTACTCACCTTGAATAGGCTTAGGACTATTGAAGTTGTGTGTGCAGGACCCTAGTAAACATTAGAGGGGTCAGAAGTCTAACCTAGTTTGGGCTTGTCCTTAGGTGTGTGGGTAGGGCTCTGAATCAGGTATATGACAATTCAAAGTAGAAAAATGACTCAAAATGCAAAGCACATTATGTAGGGGAAGATACAGTCGAAAACTTGGATTTTGTTCTCAAAATCCATTATCTTGCATCATTGGAGCTCACATTGGAAGCAATATCTCCTCCAAAGACAAGAGTGGACAAGGCGAAACGGCTAAGACTGGAAAAGTTGATGGGTGTGGATTAGCGGCTGTAAACCTCAACTGAAAATTATGCATTCACAAAAACAGGGGAGGTTTAGGAACAGCTAGTGTCACTTTGAATAATTTCCCATTTCCCAAAACTATGTCGGATTGAAAATCTCTGTCAATAGTAGTTGCAGCCACCGTCAAAATCCAGGGAGGAGTATTAAAGATGGACTGGATCAGGGCCATTATTTCCTGCAGAACAAACGAACAAAATTCCTTTCTAAGGAACGTGGAATGATCCAGTGGCGATGGGATCGTTGGGGAAAATCCAATTGGAAGACTAAAGTGGATCCGATTGAAACAGAAATTACGTGGACTCCATCATTAACGACAAAATGTCAGGCGTAAGACATGATATGACTTCTGTGGGGTTCCCACCATATAAGTCTGTCGGCTAATTAGTATATAAGGAAATATCTGTACCAAAAAAAACTTTTTTTTAAAATAATAAAGTTCTTAAATATTAAATATTTTTTTATTAGGAAAGTATTTTAAATTTGAGTTAATTTAGTCTTTATTTGTAGTCAATCATTCAAAAAAATCTTATATCAAAAAAGAGTTTAAGTCTAAGATAATGTATTCAAATTGAGGTATTGTAAGTTTATATGTAGAAGTGGAAGATGTGCTCGAATGTTTACAAATGATCACAAAAGAGACAATGAATATTAGACACACTTAGATGGATTAGTTAAAAACTAATAGAGATACCATAGTAAAGAATTTACAATAAAAATGAATGAACATGGGTTTCAAAATGGCTAACCAAATTATATAAAGTCTTAACTATCATTTAGTGGGCATAGATTGCAAACCCTATATGTTTTTGATATTTCAAGCCATAGGCAAATGTTGAGAGAACCATGAGTAGCCTTCACAATTCTTGTAACTACAAAAATGAATGTTAATGTACTATTTCTAATGATTCCACTAAAGTTTTGTGCATTTAACCTAAATTTTGTGAAGAACTTATAAAGCAACTAAATCAACAAGGATATGAAAAGACTCAACCTCTTGATTTGAATAAATATATTTAAACTTGGCTTTAGGCCAAGGTAGCCCATTTTGGTGGTTTTATAAAACAAGTTTAAAATGACCCAAAACCTTCAATGGTCAAAGTTGAGAACAAAAGCCCAAAAGACTTTGACTAAAGTTCAATCCTAAGTAGTGATCATAGAAGACCATTAAAACGAGTTTTGGTTGATAAAAATTCCAATTCTAGAATCATTCTCATTCTATAGTAACTAACATTTTTAGCTTCATGAAATTTCTATATGCCTTTGGTTACAAATGTGCCCTAAATTTGCACAAGCACTTTTTTATGAGAATGGATTAAAATCGAAGTAATTTCCAAGCTTGCTTGTCATGCAAAACCTTAAAAGAAATACAATATGATAATAATATTTTTCAGGCCTCATTCCCACAAAGGGAAACCTTTAACAATGGATATTAATATCATCAAGCCCAAATAAAAAATAACAAGGAAAAAAAATCTAAACATGGAGAGGGTGCACAAAGGAGCTAGGGTTTCAAGAAGTGATGCAGATGAAGGGGAGGATGGGGATCCAAATGGGGATGATTATTTTCCTCGCTTTTGTTTTAGCTCTTGCTAGCCTTCCATGGGGGATTTCGTGTTTCAACTTGTGGCAATTGCGAGAGAAGGCTTTTTCTTGGTGAGGATGGGGGCATTGATTTTTACGACGGTGTTGTGCCCTTGTTCCTTCCTCTTTTGGACAGAGTTGTAGGGGGTTCTTCTGTCAAGGGCTTCCCTCTTCTCCTGGTTCCTACTATTTTGGTTAGGCCTTTTGTGCTTGTGTCTGTGTATGGTGTTCTCGGCTCTATTTTGGGATCCCTATTTCTTGTTTTTGTGGTTCTCTGTTGTGGGTATTTTGGTTTTTGCCTCCTTGTGGGGTTTTCTTTTCTCTGCTCCTCTTCTCTCTTGGTTTTTTCTTTCGAGTAGATTTTTCAATCCTAGGATTTTGGTGGCTTTGTTTTTCTTAGTGGTTAGGTAGTTGTTGGTGATTTTCAAGGGCCTAGGTTGGCCATGTTTTGTTTGTGGTTAGGGTTTTTCTCTCTTGGGGTTGTGCTCATCCCTATTGTTTCTCGATGCTTACTTATTTTTCTTCTCAAGTGGGCTTTTGTTTCTCTTAGTTGGATTCTTCCCAATGTGGATCTTATCAAGGTGGAGCTTTATCTTATGGTTATGATGTGGGTTTGGTTCATCTACTATCCTCTTCCTCTTTCACTATTCCTATTGAGATGGTGGCAATGCCTATGGAGGTGGTGTTTTTCTTGGCGAGAGAGGTTGGTTGTTGCTCTATGTGGTCTATTTATTTTTCTAGATTCTTGGTTGTGGGGTTGAATTGGGTTTGTCTCTTCCAACTATTGGTTTGTTTCTTTTCTACTCCTATTGAGTTAGAGAGGAGTTATGTTGGATGGGAGATGACTTTCTGCTAGAGAGTCATTGTAGGTTTTAGCACATGATTATTTTTAGAGCCATGAAAAAACCCAGTTTGAAGGTTTGGGGAGTCTTTCAAAACCCTTTGATCCTTGTCTCACATTTGTTCTCCCGGGAGGTTCAATTATTTCTTGATTTTTTGTTATAATTTTTCTTTATGACTCTGTTTGTTATGGTTTTGGGAGCCTTGCTAAGTCCCAATGATCAAGCTAAGGGTTCCTAGAAAAATCCTAGGATCTTGTTGTACGTTAAGGGTGCCTTGATTATACCCTTGGATCTTGGATCTATTGTTATAAAGTTATGGGACACTTCTCAAAACCCATTTTTCAAGTTAAGGGAGCCTTTAAAAAACCCTTATCTCTTGTATTATTGTCATCTCATGTTTGATGGCTTAGGCTTGGGAGTGGCTTTGCTTTTTCTTAGCTACCCCATTGATGTTTGGTTGATGGTTGGCTACTATTAGTCTTTTTTTACTAATTGATGATTATTCCAAGATGATGTGGGTTGCCTTTTTGAGGAAGAAATCAGAAGCATTGGACAAATTCAAGATATTCAAAGCAAAGGTTGAGATTGAGACAAACCTAAAGCTAAAATATCTAAGATCTGACAGAGGAGGAGAATTTTGTTCCGGTGAGTTTGACTCATTATGTGAGAAGCATGGAATTAGAAGACAATTATTTTTTCCTAGAACCCAACAGCAAAATAGAGTTGTTGAAAGGAATAACAGGACTATCTTGGATGCTACAAGGACTATGCTTATTGAAGGGAATGTTCCGAAGATCTATTGGAGAGAAGTTGTTAGCACTGTTGTTTATACATTCAATTGAGCACATATAAAAGGTGATTCCAGTAAGATTCCTTATGAGCTATGGTTTGGTCATGTTCCTCCTATGAGATATTTCAGAATCTTTGGAAGGAGGTGTTATATAAGAGAGATGAGGATATAAGAAAGTTTGATGCAAGAAGTGAGGAAGAAATTTTCTTGGGATATTCAATAGAGAGAAAAACCTATTGGTGCTACAATAAGAGACCGAGGTATGTAAGATTGATTCATTCTGAAAGTCAGATTATTGGTGATAAAAATAAAGGTGTGATGACTAGGAGAAGGCTAGCTTATGAAGTCGTATGTTTGATCTCTAAAATTAAACCTAAAGATGTTGTCGAAGATTGCAAAGATGAAAATTCAATAAAAGATATGGAAGAAGAATTGAATCAAATTGAAAAGAATAAGACATGGGAACTTGTTCCTAGACCTAAAGATAAGAATGTGATTGGTACTAAAACGGTATTCAGGAACAAATTGAATGAAATAAGTGAAGTTCTTAGAAATAAAGCAAGAGTGGTATGCAAAGGATATTCACAAAAGGAAGGAATTGATTATGAGGAGATTTTTGCTCCGGTAGATAGACTTGAAGTTGTTAGACTATTGCTTGCATATGTTGCTTATAACAATTTCAAAGTATATCAGACGGATGTCAAGTCAACCTTTTTGAATGGCGATCTTGAGGAATAAGTCTATATTGAGCAACCTGATGGATTTTTATTATCAGATGATGGGGATATGGTATGCAAATTGAAGAAATCTCTTTATGGATTAAAACAAGCCCCTAGAGCTTGGTATGCTATATTGGATAAGTATTTACTGAAATTGGGATTTAATAAAGGTATTATTGATAGTAATCTATATCTCAAGATTGAGAATGATAACATTTTGATTGTTGAAGTTTTTGTTGATGACATCATCCTTGGAGGAGATGATAACTTAAGTATGAAGTTTGTCGGTGATATGCAGAAAGAATTTGCGATCTCTATGATAGGAGAAATGAAATTTTTCTTAGGATTGCAAATTTCACAGACTAGAAAAGGTAATTTTACATCTCGAGCTAAATATATAAAGGAATTACTGAAGAAGTTTTGGTTAGAAGATTCTAAACCAGTTGGAACTCCTATTATGAATGGTTGCAAATTATCTAAGAATGATGTATCTCCAAAAGCTAATTAGACCTTGTATAAATCTATGGCTAGTGGAATGCTATACCTAACTCAAACTAGACCTGACATTATGCATGATGTGTGCATGGCTGCTAGATATCAAGATGATCCAAAAGAGAGTTATTTCACTATTGTAAAGAGGATATTTGGATGTCTAAAAGGAACTATGGATTATGGTTTATGGTATCCGAAGAATGATGATTTCATGTTATGCACTTATACACGTGTTGACTAGGCTGGTGATGTTGATGACTAGAAGCATACCTCTAGTGGTGCATTATTTTTAGGTAAGAAATTGGTTTCATGGGTAAATAAGAAACAAGATTTAGTTTCCCTATCTACTACTGAAGCTGAGTACATTGTTGCTGCCAGTAATTGCACTCAGGTAGCTTGAATGAAACAAATGTTTAAGGATATCAAATTTATCTATGATGAGCCTACTATCATATATTGTGACAATTCCAATGCTATTAATATGTCAAAGAGCTCAGTGCAACATTCAAATACTAAACATGTATCAGCTAAGTATCATTTCTTGAGAGAAAAATTCAGTGAAGAGGAAGTGAAGCTAGAGTATGTGTCTACAAAGGAACAAATTGCTGATATTTTCACCAAACCTTTGCCTCCATATACATTTCTCTATTTGAGAGACAAGTTAGGGGTATCTACCCCTCCTGATGGGAACTAAATGCATTGAGTTGCATCAATCTGGTGGACTTCATAGTCTTATCTTTTTGTTTGGATTGATGAGTTTATGCTCCTCCTTTGATGGAGTAGTCTATTTGTGGTTCAGTTGAGCTAGTTATAATCATGATTTGGGGGAGAGTAAGTTTGGTTTTCTATTTTGAGAACCTTTCTCATTGATGTCAAAGGGGGGGAGAAAGCATGTAAAAAAATGTCTTATCTACTATTGGTAAGGTTGATCTTAGGGGGAGCTCGGTGGAGATGTTTTCTTTATTTGTATTGACTCTTTTCACATCTATATGTTGCCATCAATGCCAAAGGGGGAGATTGTTGGACATTGCTACTGCTGGGATATGTTGTTGTCATTGATGTCAACATATTCCTATGATTTATTACTTCGATGGTTGCAGATTGGTTTATTGGGATCATGGCTTGGTATATGGAGAATTTCTAGTATCATTATATCCTTTTGTATTGGTTTGAGTGATCCAAAAGCTTAATTGATCATATCATATGATCTAGTTTACAATTTGATCTTTCTAATCAATGCTTTGTAGAGTTTGGTATTTCCTTTGGTATATTTCGATGTGATCAGATCTTGAGTTGAGTCTTTGGGATATTATTTGGGATAATATTTTGCATCTTCATTTCAGATGGTTCATGATTTGGTGCTCCGCAAACTATCTTTCTAATCTGAGTTGTTGTTGATTGAGTGTTCTTGATTTTCTAGTGTTGATCGATAAAGATTTGACAAGTGATGTTGGCGCAGCTATTACAGATGGTTCTAATGTGTTTGTTGGTGTTTTGTGACCGTGTTATATTTGTTTTGGTGTTTTGTATTGATCCTTGTGCGTATGTTTGAGTTTTTTGGTTGATTGAGTTATATTCTTCACGTTATCCGGTATTCTTGGTGGTGTAGCGTGTTGCGGTTGATCTTGGTGAGATTTATGGTGGTGATGCATGTTTGGAGATTTGGCTTAGGTCCATGTTATCTCATGTATATCATTATATTGGTCTAGTGGTTGATCTTTGTATCGTGTGATATAATTTTGTAATTATGAGATGAGGTTTAGCGACCTTGTAGTCAAGGTTGATGATTTGCATAAAAAGGTGGTATAGTCATATAATTTGAGTATTGATGTTGCATCTACATTATCAAAGAGTGGTGTATGTGTGCATAAGAGAATTTATCCTTTAGTGTGGTGTATTGAGAAGAGATTGTTGGAGAGCAAACATGTACTTAAAAGAAACTATCATCAAGCATTAGCAGATGCTATTCTTTTAGTTCATTCTTTTCGGATTGTTGTTCGAATTTCATTGTAAGGTAGTGAGCCTTCCCTGAGGTTTGTAGCCTTCTGGGTCATCTTATTCTGAGCAGTGATCTCTAGGTAGTGTGTTTGAATTCATGTGCATTCTCCATTGTAATATTTACACATACTACTACAGAGTATCATCTTATTGTGGGTAGGTTCCCATCGTGGTTTTTTCCTTAACCGGGTTTTCCACGTCAAAATCTTGGTGTTGTGTGTTGTGCTATCAATTTTCTTATCTTTATTATTACTGTAGTTTATCATATTTGTATTTGAGGTTGAGTTTGATAATTTGATGAAAATTGATTCACACCCCCCTCTCAGTTTTCATTCAATGTTGTTGCCAACTCTTGCTCTATCTCTCTCTATCTATCTCTCTCTATCTCTCTCTCTATTGTTTGAATTGGAGTTGTCATTGATGTCAACAAGATAGTAGTTGTAGACAAGTGAAGCGTATAACATGCAGGGTATGCAGTTGTACATAACACATCGTGTTATGCTACACAAAAGTTGCAGGTTGTAGAAAAATTGATATGCTACACAAAAGAAGTGACTTCTTGTAGTAGAGGTGAAAATGGTGTGGTTTCATAGTTCTTTGATGATCTCTCAATATTCTTAATCCATTCAATTTGAAATATCTTGGTTACATATTGAAAAACTATGAAAACCCATTGTTTGGCATTTTTTCTGTATGATTGTGTGTTTAGTCTCAGTGACATCCCTATGTTTCAATGTGACTCTTTCCATCGCTATAATCAGATTTGGGTTATGCATATCCTTAAGCTATACCGAAATATCTTCCCTACTATCCCGTAGGGTGATGGGTCTGAGAAATGAGACCCTGCGGGGAAACTTCAAAGCAAAGCGGATAGAGTTTCCCCACCATCTTGCAATGTCAATGGTAAGTAAGATGTAGGCATGTGGGTTAAGATAAAACAAAGAGGAGACAGGCGCCCCACCATCCCACACTGTAGAAAGTCAAGATCGAATGACCATGTGGGACAAATACAAGCAGAGTATGGTGTATCCCACTACACCGCACCATAAAATGATAGAATTACATGACAATGCAAGCTTACAAGGACAAAGGCAAGATATGTTTCCCACCATTGTGCGAGAATAGAGAGTATTTAAGAAAAAGGTGCATGCAGGATAAGAAAGTGAAGTGAAGGGAGGATGAATCCCACTATCCTGCACTGCAAAAAGTCAACGTGATAAAGGCATGTAAGGTAAGAAAACAAAGGAGCTCAAGGCCTCCCGCTATCCCACATGATGTAAAGTAGGTGTATGCTGACCTTTCAAGGTAACACAGGGTCAAGGGAGAGATTTTGTTGGTACTATGGATGTGTTGCATTGGTTTTATCATTGATGTCAACACTTATTCTTCTGGGGATCTACATTATTGATTTGGCACTATGGTTATATTGGTTTGCCGTTGAACTGACACATTGTGTTCACCGGCAAGGTCAGTGACTTATGCACAGTCATCGGTATATGGTTCAACGACATAGATCATGACTTGTTATCATCTGGAGATCACTTGATTATGTCAAAGACATGGTTTGGAACTTGGTTTTGATGTTTTGGTTATTAGTCTAATTGGGTTGACACATTTGCTGTTACCGACAGATAGGTCTAGGTTATGGACCAGTATACGTTATCTATTCCAGATCAGCATGACACGTTATGAAGATGATTTATTGATTGAATATTGTTGTAAATGTATTAAGCCGACATGTTGTATCGTATCAAGACTTATTTGTAATTGATTTAATTGTAACATTCTTAGTGAGCTGACCTACACATTTGGTCTTAGATTTTGTATAAATGTAAGATCTCATTTGTGAGATGAAGTGTGGTATTTTGGTATGGTATTGTAACTTGGTATTTACGAATATTGAAGATCATATGAGAAGATTATAGAGAGAATCAAGAAGACATCATTTGAAGGTTCAAGGAAGGTTTGAAGGTGTTTATCAGAGCTTAAACCGGTATCTGAATCCAACATTGTAGATGCACTTTGAAGTAGTACATTATTCTAGGATTTAACCATCCTACTGTAGTCATTGAGACTCCCATTTGAGCAGTGTGCTCTAGGTGGCTGGCCTTTCTACATGTGCAAACCCCATTTGTATACACCTACTATCTATAGTAGTATCATCTAATTATGGGTAAGGTTTCCCACCATGGTTTTTCCCCTTACAGGGTTTCCACATCAAAATCTCTATGTTATGTGTTGTGGCCGTTGTTTCTCTTTTTGTTTCATGCATTAAGTTTCACTGGTATTGATATAAACTGCTAATCTGTTAACTAGAATTCAGTTTGGTTTATTGGTATTAAGTATTAAGTTGAATTAGTTTTTAATTGGGTTGAAATTCATTAACAACTGATTCACCCTCCTGCCCTCTTAGTTTTCCTTCTGGTTCCTAACAATTAGTATCAAAGCTAAGTCCTCTTTTTGCAGAAGTTTAACAGCTTGAGGAGATCCTATAGCAAGGAACATTTTCTAGAAGGATAGTCCTAAACTTGATGGAACTAACTATGATATATGGAAGATAAGAATGGAGACACATCTGAATTGCATTGGAAGAGATATATGGGAAGTTACTAAGAATGGCTATGTTGGTCCTGCTTCGAATCAACCTAATCCACCGACATTGCCTAAGGACTTGGAGAATGATTGCAAAGCAAGAGAAGCACTTCTGAGCACATTATCAGATCAACAAATCATGGGATGATCAGACCGATCTACCGCTAAATCTATTTGGGATAAATTAGAAAAATTTAATGAAGGAGATACCATTGTCAAAATTGCAAAACTGGAATGTTACCGAGGGTCGAGTATGAAAACTTGAAAATGGAAGAAGATGAAAGAATTTCTAGTTTTATGAAAGAGTTAATGAAATTGTTTTAGGAATACAATGTTGTGGAGGATCCTTAAGTGAAGATGAAATTGTTTCTAAAGTTTTAAGAGATTTTCCACCGGCTTACAAAATGAAAGTAACTACTATTAATGAGTTGAGAACAATGCCTAATACATTAGTATCTAGAGATACCTTGGTTGGAAAACATTCACCATTTGAGCTTGAGGAATTTGGTCCTATTTCTACAATTAAGACAAATTTAGCCTTCAGAGCATCATCATCTGCAGCATCATCATCATCATCATCTGACAAATTGGATTGGAAAGCACTTTATGCAAAATAACTTGAAGATATCAAGAGGGAAAATGAAGAACTGGAATAACTTAAAGCACTATTTGCAAGGAAGATGCCTAAAGGTCTAGTTGGAAGTAAGTATGAAGGTAAAGAACTATTTAAATGTTTTAATTACAATAGAGTTGGTCACATAGCATCTAGATTTCCTGATAGACATGCAATATTAAGAGAGGAAGCTAAAAGAACATATAAGCCTAACCCTGAATATCAGAGATACAGATTTAAGAAGAACACAGATAAATCATGTTACTATGTTGATGAAGGAGTTACAGATGATTCCAATGAAGAACCAGCAGACAATGGATGGGCATTTATTGCAATAAAAGAAGATCAACTGGCACCTACTATCCCACTGGTAGAGTAGGCCCTAGTAGCTAAACTTGAGGAAAAAATGAATGGATCATTGATAGTGGATGTTCACATCATATGACTGGTGATAAAAGTAAATTCTTATCTTTTCAGGAATACAATGCAGGTCTAGTAAGATTTGGCGATGATAAAGCCTATTTAATCAAAGGAAAAGGCACTATATCTTTGGATGGTAAGAACAATACTGACAATGTTTATTATGTTGAAGGTTTGAAGCATACACTAGTACATTCAGGTCAAAATTTTGACGGCAAATCGTCGGGATTCTGACACAATTTCGTCACACTACCGACAAAAAAAGTCATCGAAAACTTTGTGTCAGAAGTTCTGACTATCCTTATGGTCATCACAATTCCAACATCACCTCCAACCTTTCCGACGACCACCATGGATGCTCATACCCTGAAAGAATACCATCGCAATCTCGGCCTATCGTCGGAATTCTGACTCCAAAGGGTAAAATTCCGACAGAGGAGTGTCGTCGAATGCACAGCATCCTCGTCGGAACTCTCCTGGAGGCTGTCGTAGTTACAATGGCCTCTAGGAGAGTTACGACGAGCATGTTGTGCATCCAACGACACTCCTCTATCAGAATTTTACCCTTTGGAGTCGAAATTCCGACGATAGGCCGATTTTTCAGAAAAAAAAAATTATAGAAAAAGATTGACATTGGTATCTCTCTTCTATCTATCTTCTCTATCCCTCTCTACTATCTCTCTTCTCTCTCCCCTCTCTAGGTCTCTTTCTCCATCCCTCTCTTCTTCTCTCCCTCTCTACTTCTCTTTCTCTACCCTCTCCAGGTCATTATCTCTTCCTCTCACCCTCTCTCTCTCTCACCTCTATAGGTCTCACCTTCCATTCCTCCATCATGACCCATGTTGTCAAGTTGCAAGATATTTCCCAAAGTACTTGGTTTCTAGGGTTGATTTGCTTAAGTGTTGGAGTCAGAGTTAGATGAGACCTGCATGATTAAATTGTATTAAATGATCAAGTCACCAAGATCTCAATTGTAAACAAGACTAGGTTCTAGGGTTTTAGGGTAGCATAGGTCAAGATTGAGGTATGGTGGTCAAGAATTACCTTCCAATGACAAAAGACATCCAAATGATGAAGAATGAAGGCGATGAACTCATAGAAGTTTGGAGGAGATAATTTGACTAAGTTAAAATTTTGTCTAAGTCATGGTCATGATACTAGCTTGCTCATCAAGAGCAATTTGTGCGAATGAACCCTCGAAATGTGCCCATGCTAGAGAAGCAAGAATTCCAATAAAACCTAAGGCAATGCTAGTAAGGGGTCAAAATTAAAGAATTAGGGTACAAAAAACAAAATTTGGCTAAGTTGAGATGTTTCTCAAGGATGACCTAAATCATGGAGTGTAAATCAATCATGAAACATGAGAATGGATAGGTCTTGACCCAAGCAACGTAAGTCCCCCTTGTGATTCCAGCAGATATCACATCACAATCATTGAGTCTATTTGCAATATAAAGTCAAGACCTGACTATTGGAATCGAACCAAAACCATTTAACTCTTCTTTTTCATCTTAAAACATTGAACTTAATAGAGAACGTATTTAATGTAGCTGATTGTGTGAATTTCTGAGCATTGTGTCTGCAAATTCTTACTAAAAGTTTGCCTATTACAGACTTTCTGAGAGACATTTTTGAGCATTCTAAGCCTTGGTTATTGTATTTTCACTGGTGATAAGTTGGAAACTTTATGGAAGACCTGTAGCCAATCGATCTAATTTTGACAAGTTATACACCAAGCAAATAGGCATCTAGAACTAGCATTGTTTGCAGGTCACCCCTACCCTATGCCATGGGTATATGACTACCCAGAACTCCAGTTTAAGCATCAATCCTAGAAATGATCAGTATATGACTACCCAAAACTCCAATTTAAGCATTAAGTTACATCATTATTGACCTTACTTTGGGATGCTATGTATGAGATTGGAACCTTTTGTAAGGTGTGATCAATGTGCTATCATAAATGCAAAGCCAAAACCATTTTGATGAGATCATGATCCCACTAATACTATTTTGACTTGTTAATTTTGCACCCACAAAAATGATAGAACCAGATATAATATGCCATCAATGCCCATATACCGACAATTCTCAAGATGAGCCACTTAGAGGTAGAGTTTAACCACTTTCCATATAGGTAGATTATCTGTAACCTCATTTTCCCTATAGGTAACTGATTAGGTTCATTTTAGAGTCTTATTTCCAAATATGTACCTCTATGTTAGCTTTTTGCTTTATTATTTGCCTGTTTATGCTTAATCTTGTCAATTTTGCATAATTTTACTTAGTTCTTGCATCTTCAATGAAATTATATCTAATAATATCCAATCACATCAAAATGGAACAATTAATCATATTGTTGGTCTCTCCTAGATGAATTAAATTGAACCAAATTGACTATTCCCCAATAAAATGTTTTGAAATGGTGAATGTATAAGTTTGTAGTTTACTTTCCTAGACTAGGACCCCATTTCATCAACATTTCACTATGAAAGCATAAATGTTTTTTCTTGAAGAGAACATCTTATAGATTATGCTTCAATGTATAACACATTTTCATAATCAATCATTCGACTTCACATGGATAAAATAATTCACATATTCTAAATCATGATCTGATGATGTGAACAACTCATATGCAACTATATGGCATGCAAAGCATTTATTTTAACATACACTTATTCATCCACATTGCAGGGATAACAATACAAGGCTCACATATTGGTCTAAGAGGATGCCATGGTCTCACAAAGTAACCAAGAACCATATGAAATGATGGTCTTGAATCCACACACAACTAGGGAGGATCCATACGATTATGTATGACTTCCCCCTTATTTGTTTAATGGGATTAGCCTCCAAGACATAGCCGTCAATAATCACTAAGAATGTACAAGTGGATCATAGCTACCCATACAACAAACACTTACCCCTATCCTCAAATTTTCCCAATGTTTGATTCCTTATATACACTCATCCAAGGTTATCTACGTCGATCTTGGTGAGGAATCACATCACAACAAAGAAGGCAACATTTAAAAATAGCAAGAGTTTCACTAAACTACCAAAGATCATAAATATTGAAAGAAAGAAAAAATAGTACCAATAATAAGTCAAATAAATGTGTTCAATTCCAATAGCAAATCAAACATAGCGACAATAACTACACAATAGAGAAAAATCACAATAGTGATTAAACTAATTCAAACAAGATAAAATAAAATTGTTGGCCCATGCAACAAAGATGAGAGATCATCAATAATTGAAGGAAACTTCACAATCCTTAAAAGTGCACATTACATAACTATACGACTAGAAATTGTGGCTAAATAGAGTGAAGATTCATCATGACTCCAATAATAGTCCCTCATGTGTGCATTTGTGGCATGAACACAAAAACTCCCACATGGCATGGCCATGTACCTAATGGAGAAGACATGACTAGGCTACATGCCCAAAAAACATGACTATAATAATAGTCCCTCATGCATGCATTTGTGGCCTGCACACTACAAATCCTAACATATCATGGCAATACACCTCATAGAGAAGACACACCTAGGGCCACATTGCACATAGCAACGTGCCTCACAAAGAAGACATGCATAGGGCACATGCCACATAGCAATGTGTCTTATGGAAAAATGTGCATGCATGTCACACACCAAAGCTATATGTATACATCATGAGGCACATTCATATGTTATCAAACACAACCTATTGTATCTAACATGAGTTCCTCTCTACATATGTGCAAATCTTCCAACACTAATCACCACTAAGAAGGAATAATATAAAATGCATCTTCAAATATTTATGTGTGTGTGTGGAATTGTGTCTTTGAACCCAAATCACTACCATCAACAACATGTAACCATCACCTACACTATATCAAAACATAAGTATGGTGTGACATCATATCTATTTGCATAATGTCAAAACACATGCAAACATGAAAATCATCATAGCATGACAAAATTCAATCTCCACATGTTGGAACAAAGATATAAATAAGATAATAGGGTAAGAGGAAACCCGTACCAAGAACCACATACCAACTATCGGCAATGCCATCAAGATAAATGTAGGATAGGATACCACTATGAGCCATCCAATGGTCCATTCTATGAGGAGAACTAGGGGATACTATCTTTGAAAGGTGTGGTCAATAGAGATAATCCCTACTAATGCCACAATATGTCACCATAGCTTCTTGAGTTTTCCATTCTTCTACTTAACACCACATTTATTGAGTTCCTCAATAGCGAGGTTGGTTCTCAATAGGATGCACAAACATGTAAACACACAAGCATGGTTTCATCATACTTGTACAACAATACAAATTCATTTTTCTAGTTAATTACTTAGTGTAAAAATAACTCCATTACATAACATAGGGCAATAATCACCATAAGTTTTCAAATAAACTACCCAAACATCAATTGGAGTTACCCTTTCTAAGGTACAAACATAATTTATTTATAACTTCAAAATTCAAATAATCACAATACATCCAAATAAGTTCAATTGTGCATGGAAATAGACAACATGATCCATAATTAAACCCATAAATTACCCTAATTGGATATGCTAATAAAATGGTGTCTCAAATAATAGAGATTATGTTGGACCTATAATAGAGATCTGGACTTTGTTTCATCATACACAAGCATGGTTTCATCATACTTGTATCCAAATACACCATCCATAGATAGGTACTCAGTACCACAATCTCATGGGTACCCTTTTAGCTGAATTTGCCCTATATTTAGGTGAATCTACCCTTGTATCATTCCTTGATCTAGTATGTCATTCCACCAATCAATAATTTTTCCATATTATTGGGAGAATACACTATCCCTTAGGTGAATATGCCATATCCTTAAATGAATCCTCCTTGTCATCATCCTAAGTCCTCTTTTTGTTAAGTCTTATCCCTTCATCTTTAGGAAAATCCACCTATCCTTATGTGAATCTACTTTCTCTTAGGTGAATCTATTTCACATAAATCATTTATCTTATCCATCTTTCTTACACAAATGGTGAATTTTTCCTATCCTTAGATGACTGCACTCCCATTTAGGTGAATCTATCTAGTTTTAGTCTCCTTCCATTATTTTGTCCAAATTTGTATCCTCTAGTTTACATGAATCTACTTGTTCTTAGGAAAATCAACCCTATCATTCTAAGGAAAATTCACCTTGTCATCATCCTTAATCATCTACCTTTCAAGTGTATAGTCCATCCATCCTTGGGAGAATCTAACATATTGTTGGGAAAATCCACTCCCTCTTAGGTGAATCCACCTTTTCCACCTTCTCATTAATCTATTATTTGTTCTAAGAAGGACACAAAAGTTGATAGAAAACAATAGAGGAGATAGTACTCAAACAAGTACTAAGGAATTGCATTAGTGACATGTCACAAATGTGAGTTATACATGTTCCAAATTGATTGATTCTCATGAAGGAACTAAGTTATCTACAATAAATAGCCACCCAAGAAACCCATTTGCTTTAGGCAAACTATCTTCTTAGTAGTAGCTTAATTCTTGAGACACTTGATTTAGATATGATCTTGTAAATAGTGTTAAAAAGAGTAATTAGTCACCAACCAACCACACTCTTCATTTGTATATTTAAGAATTAGTTTGGTCAAACCTTGATTGTAACAAGCATAACCAAATCCTCCATGATAAAGTTAACAACAAATATATTATTGCATAACCAAATCTTTGTGGTGGGTGTGTTCAACAACTATATTATTGTGTGAATTGCTTTTGTCCAAAATTTTAGAAACTTGATCTACATATCCATGAAGGCATGATTAGGTCTCTATACAACACTGTTTTGTTGATGCATATATGTAGTGGTTAGTTGTTTTCTTTTAGTTGTGGATAAACCATTTTGAGTGAGTTTCTCATTTACTTGAGCATTTTGCATTTAGAGAACAACTAGATGACCATTCAACAAGGGGTTTAAACTCTTTGAACTTCACAAATGCTTGAGCTTTTCTTGTCAAGCAATGTACCCACATCTTAAAGACATCAAATTATGAAAGATGATAGTCCCAAATCTGCAAATGACTGTCACAACATAGTGAATAAGGGAAATCCATAGATATATTAATGAGTAGCCCTATATCAATACAAAGAGATCACGTGCATGCTAAGGGAGCATTGAACAAGCCTTTTTCAGGATAATATAGTGGTAGTAAAAGAAATCAATAAAGAGCATAAGTTCACCAAGAACAATTCTTAGCCACAAAGATCTAAGGTAATCATAGAGGAGCTGATAATAAGTGAGTTCAAGAAGACACACTCAAGCCTTCATCACATTCCATAAAAATAAAATCATTATTCCATATAATTGGAAGGAAATGATATATTGCAAAGATTACTATGAAGGTCTAAAATAGTAAAAGAGATGAAACTAATCTTTTATTTCTACTTACAACAGTGAATTGGTTGAGATATACTCATAGACAAAGTGAATGACATGTATGAGAACAACCTCAATAAAGGTAAAAAGGACAATAAATAGTAGTGATAGATGATAATGCATTGAATGTGCCAAGAAAAAGACAGTGGAAGCCATGGAGAAATCACTATCAAAACAAAACCATTAAATAAAACTATGTTGGTGCAGCTTGAGAAGCACAGTAGAACAATGAAAAAAGAACACTACTTGGTCCTTGAAAAGCATGTAGTCGCAATGATTGAAAACCACAATGACAACATAGAGGGCATGAATGTTTGGAGTATTTCCATTCTTAAGAATCTCATGATAGTCCATTATTAGGACAGGTGAAGTGCACTATGAAAGTGTCTTAAAAAGATAATATAGCCATAAGTGATAGTGCCAATGCTTTGAGTTCAAATCCTCATGAAATACAGTCATGTTTATCTCAATGCAACGTTTGCTAGCATCCTCCCTGCGTGTGCCAAAATAGGAGCTTTGGAACAAGGTATGGACATCCATCAAAGCATAATCGAAGGGGGTTTTTTGTCAGAAATTAGTTGCAAATGCTCCAATAACAAAAATCGCAAAATGGGGTAGCATACACACAGCATGTGAACTATATGACGGAATACCTCAAAGAGATGTCATTTCATGGAATTTTAAGATCATAGGATATGCACAAAATGGATTAATTCGCAAAAAAAAACTAGTTGCCCTTGATTGCGAAAAAAAATTAGTTGCCCTTCATTGAAAAACAAAGAGTTCCTTTGATTGCAAAAAAAACCTTACCTTGCTTGTGCAGAGATCACTCCGGCGGGGGGGGCAGGGAGGCAAGACGGTTGCCGCTTGCTTCGGTTTGCTTTCAAAATGAAAATGCGTTGTGTTTTTTTTTTTAATAAAATGCCCGAGGTCGTTGGAATTCCGATGAACATGGGCATTTAAAATAAAAAAATCAAATTTTCACACAATGCTCCTTGTCTGTCGGAAACCTCCATCGGAATTTGACCCCAAATGTATTAGTGATAATCTTTTGAGTGTTGGTCAATTAGTTGAAAAAGGATTTCAGTTACAATTCAAGAATGGAAAATGCAAACTCGGAAACAGAACTGGATTGGAGATTGCAACTCGTAATCAAGCTAAAGGTAGTATCTTTCATTTGAATAACAGTGATAAGACATGTTTGATTGCACACATTGATGAAAGTTGGTTATGGCATAAGAGATTCTGTCATGTAAATCTTTATTGCATTGTAAAGATCAGTTCAACTAAGGCAATAACTGGGGATTTACCTAAGTTTGTGAAACCTCATAATCTGGTATGTAAGGAATGTCAAATGGAAAAGCAAGTTAGAACAACTTTTAAGAGTATTTATGAGAAATCCAATATTGTTCTTGATTTAATTCATACTGATTTGTGTGGTCCAGCAAGAACAAAAATTTTACAGGGAGATAGATATTTTATGCTAATTATTGATGATTATTCTAGAATGTGTTGGGTTACTTTTCACATGGAGAATTCAGAGGCTTATGGAAAATTCAAGTTATACAAGGCAATGGTAGAGAATGAAACCAGTAAGAAAATCAAATGTTTAAGATCTAATCAAGGAGGAGAATTTACATCTAAGGAATTTAATACATTCTGTGAAGTGAATTTAATCAAAAGACAACTATCAGCACCCCGGACACCTTAGTAAAATGGAATTGTGGAAAGGAAGAACAAAACTATTCTAGAAGTAGCTAGAAGCATGATATTGGAAGTAAATCTACCTCATGTGTACTGGCGAGAAGCAGTGAATACAATAGTTTACACTTTCAACAGAGTTCACATCAAAGGTGAAACCGGTAAGACCCCTTATGAACTATGGTTTGGTAATAATCCTACTCTTAAATACTTCAGAATATTTGGAAGCAAATGCTATATAAGGAGAGATGAGTATGTTGGTAAATTTGATCCTAGAAGTGATGAAGGAATATTTCTTGGTTATTCATCTAAGAGCGAGGCATATAGATGTTTTAATAAAATATTACAGAAGATCATTGAAAGTACTAATGTGAAGATAGATGAACACTTTAGAGGAAATTCAAGGTCTGTAGATTCTGAACCGGTAGTTGAGATGATCATAAATGAAACAATACAGATTGCACCGGTACAAAATGTGGATCCAGTCACACCGGCATCATGAAAAAATTCTACAGTGATTGAAGAACATCAGCATGTCTATAAACCCAAGTATGTAAGATTGAATCACTCAAAAAATTAGATAATTGGGAATAAGTATCAAGGTGTTATGACAAGAGGAAGACTGGAAAATGAAAAGGTATGCTTAATTTCTCAAATTGAACCAACATCTATTATTGAAGCATGTCAAGATGAACATTGGATAAAAGCAATGGAAGATGAATTAGAACAAATTGAAAAGAACAATACATGGACATTAGTTCCCTGACCTAAAGACAAAAATGTAATTGGAACTACATGGGTATTTAGAAGTAAACTTAATGAAAATGGTTAGGTAATGAGGAGAAAAGCAAGATTATTTTGTAAAGGATATTCACAGAAAGAGGGAATTGACTATAATGAAACCTTTGCAATGGTAGCTAGAATTGAGGCAGTCAAATTATTTCTTGCATTTGTAGCTCATAAGAATTATAAAGTATATCAGATGGATGTAATATGTGCATTTCTAAATGGTAATATTGAAGAGGAAGTTTACATTGAACAACTTGATGGATTTTCATTGACAAATGATAAAGATGTGGTTTTCAGATTAAGGAAAGCTTTGTATGGATTGAAACAAGCTCCTAGAGCTTGGTATGCTAGATTGGACAAATATCTTTTGAAGCTTGGTTACACTAAAGGTAAATTTGATAGAAACTTAAATTAAAAAGTGACTAATGATGACATCTTGGTTATTTAAGTTTTTTTTTATGATATAATTTTTGGAGGAGAAGATGAATTGTGTAAGGACTTTGCTAACAAGATGCAGGAAAAATTTGAAATGTCTATGATCAGGGAGATAAAATTCCTTTTAGGATTGAAGATTTCACAAACTGATAAAGGTATATTCATATGTCAAACAAAATACTTGAAGGAACTACTAAAGAAATTTGGTATGGAAAACTCTAAACCGGTAAGTACTCCTATGACTGCAACTAATAAATTGACATTGAAGGATGATTCAACTCCTATTAATCCAACAAGATACAAATATACAATTGGAGGTTTACTGTATTTGACACAAACCAAACTTGATATAATGAATTCAGTATGTATTGTTTCAAGGTTTCAGAGTAATCCTAAAGAAAATCATGAATCGGCAGTAAAAAGGATTTTTTGGTATCTACAAGGCACAACAAATCTTGGTTTATGGTATCCTAAAGATGAAAATTTTTATTTATGTGCATACACCGATGCAAATTGGGCAGGAGATGTAGATGACAGAAAGAGTACCACTGGCGGTGCATTCTTTCTTGTTAGCAGATTGATTTCATGGATAAGCAAGAAGCAGAGTTGTACATCATTATCAACTTTAGAATCAGAATATGTTGCAGCAATAACTAAATGTACTCAGATATTATGGATTAAGCAAATGTTGAAGGACATAAAGGTAAAATGCAAAGAACTGATAATCATTTATTGTGATAATTCAACAGCAATTGATATATCAAAAAATCTGGTATTTCTCTCTAAGACTAAGCATGTTTCTATCAAGTATAATTTTCTGAAAGAGACTATTGAAGCAAAAGAAGTAATATTGGTTTATGTGAATACTAAAGAGTAGATTGCAGATATCTTTACAAAGCCTTTGCCTAAGGAAACCTTTGAATATCTCAGAGAGCAGCTTGGGGTAATACCCTCACCAACAGAAACTTAGATGATTGAAGATTGGCATCAAACCGATAGAAACTATCAGAAATGTTTTTCAGCTTTGATGGAGGAGAACTACTTCTCAAGGGGAGTAGTTGGCTGTATGTTCTGGTATTTATTCTTAAATTCTTTGGCATTTGATGTCAAAGGGGGAGAGATATCTATGGAAAAACATTATTCGTTGGGGGAGAGATATATACTCTTTGTATTTTGGTTTTGATTTCTAGTATTGATCTATTCTGGAGATTGTTGGTTTTTGGTTTTTGGCATTCTATTTTGGCACTTAGATGTTTTTTCATCTAGTGTTGCAATCAATGCCAAAGGGGGAGATTATTGGTACTATGAATGTGTTGCATTGGTTTTGTCATTGATGTCAACACTTATCCTTCTAGAGATCTACATTGTTGATTTGGCACTATGGTTATATTGGTTTACTGTTGAACCGACACATTGTGTTCATCGGCAAGGTCAGTGACTTATGCACAATCACCGGTATATGGTTCACCGACATAGATGATGACTTGTTATCATCTAGAGATCACTTGATTATGTCAAAGACATGGTTTGGATACTTGGTTTTGGTGTTTTGGTTATTGATCTAATCGAGTTGACATATTTGTTGTTACTGACAGATAGGTCTACATTATGGACCGGTATACATTATCTATTCCAGATCAGCACGACGCATTATGGAGATGATTTATTGATTGAATATTTTCGTAAATGTATTAAGATGACATGTTGTATAGCATCAAAACTTATTTGTACTTGATTTAATTTTAATATCTTAGTGAGCTGACCTACACATTTGGTCTTAGGTTTTGTACAAATGTAAGATTTGATTTGTGAGATGAAGTGTGGTATTATGGTATGGTATTGTAACTTGGTATGTGTTCATATTGAGGATTATATGAGATTATAGAGTGAATCAAGAAGATATCATTTGAAGGTTCAAGGAAGGTTTGACGGTGTTTATCAAAGCTCAAACTAGTATTGAATCCAACACTGCAGATGCACTTTGAAGCAATACATTATTCTAGGATTTAACCATCCTACTATAGTCATTGTGACTCCCATTTTAGTAGTGTGCTCTAGGCGGTTGGCCTTTCTAGATGTGTAGACCCCATTTGTATACACATACTATCTACAGTAGTATCATCTGATTGTGGGTAAGGTTTCCCACCGTGGTTTTTCCCCTTACAGGGTTTCCACATCAAAATCTTTGTGTTATGTGTTGTGGATGTTGTTTCTCTTTCTGTTCCATGCATTAAGTTTCACCGGTATTGATAGAAACCGCTAATTTGTTAACCGACATTAAGTTTGGTTTACCGGTATTATGTATTAAGTTGAATAGATTTTTCATTGGGTTGAAATTCATTGACAACTGATTCACCCCCGCCCCTCTCATTTGTCCTTTCGGATCCTAATACATGTCCTCCGCTATCTCACAATGATAAAGACTAGAGGATAGAACCATTATAGGGAAAGAAAAATGGGTGATGATGTGCTCCCACTATCATGTAGTGAGTAAGAAGGAATTCGAAAGAGACCATGGGAAAACAAAAGAAAACATAATAAGGGTCCTGCTATCCCACACCATTGAAAGAGACAAAGTGATAGTCATGCGAGGTAAGAATACTCAAGGAATCAAAGGTCACCCCCACCATCCTATGGTTATGAAGATTATAGAGAAAGCGTCCTGTGAGGTAAGAAATAATAAAGTGAAAGGTGCACCGCATCAGCCTGTACGAGTAAAATGGGTTTGAGAATGATGATGCAGACTAATGAAGGGAAAGAAGTTAGTGGATCGCGCTATCCCGCAGACATATATGTGATGTGCATAACACAAAATTTAGTCATAGTATGGAATTTGATGGATTTGTGTAGCCTGACAATCAATGTGGTAGTTGACCAAGGGTTGACCAACTAATTTGAATGTCATTTTGATGTTTCAGTGTTCGATGATTGCATACAAGGGAATGAGAATATGGTCCATCTATTGGTGAAGTTTTTTATCAGCTACCAACTGAAGATTTCATTAATGGAGGTAGCTATATTCGAATCGATCAGAACAAGAGGATGGAGAATGCATTGATGGTGACTTTGTTGCAGGTTATTTGTGTGGCTCGAGGAACAATACCAGATCTCTTCAAGAAGAGAAAGATTACAAAACTTCTAGTAATCTAAGTACAGAAAATGATCTGAAGATAGAAAGGATGCATTTAATACAAGTGGCAAATCTGGGAAAGTATTCAGGACAGAATAAAATCTCCTATAGTAGAAATCTACAAAAGAGCAGAACTAAATAAACTATCTAATTTTTGTTTTGGAGGGAAACATCTTAGGTCTATAGAGCTGATATAATCAAGCACTAGATTTGATGAGATTTGACAATTGTGGGTGTGGTTGTTGAGACAAAGATAGAGGTGGAAATAGAAATGTCTCAACAAGACTAATGTGTTGTAGTGTGAAGTAGAGTGAGTTTCTGCCAAGAGTAAGAAGGGGAAACTACAGAAGTAGAAGGTTGGAAAACTGAGAAAATAAAATATTCAGCAAGGTGAAGCAGAGGCATAGAGAAGATGATAAAATAGAGGAAAAACATCAGTAGGAAGTGAAATTCATTCTCAAGGTGTGAGAATTTGTAAGCGTTACAAAACTTATTTGTAACAAGGCTATTACTAATTTTGTAAACCTTTATTTCTTGTAAATCTCTGAGTGGGTTTTCAGAGTAGGGGTAGGTGCTCTAAATTGTTAAGGGGTTGGTGCTCCTTGAGTTGGTGCTCAAAATCTTCAAGGGTTGGTGCTCCTTGGGTTGGCACCCTAAATATATTATAGTCAGTGATTTTATTGTGAGGATGGATTGGAGCAGTAGACTGCAACATCAATTCTCACCAAGGTTTTTCCCACTATAGGTTTTCCTTATAAATATTGTGTTGTGGATTGATTCTTGTGTGTGTGTATTCTCATTTGTAGTGCATTCTTAATATCTGTACACTTAATCTAGAATTTTTTAAAATACATTGATTCACCCTCCCTCTCAGTGTTCACTTGTGTTCTTCAATTGGTATTAGAGCCAAGTTCCCTTATAATAAAATCTTTCATCATCTTGGGTAGATCCTGATTAGTGAACGCAATGGCTAGGAATGAATCCTCATCTTCTAAAGAACCTATATTTGATGGCACAAACTATGCCTTCTGGAGAAGAAGAATGGAAATCTACTTATCCTCTTTAGGTTTTGATGTTTGGATGTCAATAAAAGCTAGTTATACCATTTTCCAAACACCCCCTATAGATCTTGATGCTAAAAAAGAATATGAAAATAATGCTAGAGCCAAAAATCCCATTCTTAGTCACTTATCCGATACAGAGTTTGTCAAAGTGATGCATTGCACAACTACAAAAGATACTTGGGACAAGATACAAAAATTTTGTGAAGGTGATATCAAAGTAAAGGAGGCAAAACTGCAAAATCTTAGAGGTCAATTTGAAGGATTAAAAATGAAGGAAGAAGAGAAAATAGCTGATACATTCAAAGAATAGATGAAATTGTAAATACTTTAAGAGGACTCTGAGAGGATTTCAAAGATGAAGTCATTGTCAAAAAAGTACTCAGATATATCACTTCAAAGTATGACACCAAAGTCTCTTCTATTGAAGAAGCTAAATATTTGACCACCTTCTCTATGAACAAACTATTTTGGTCTTTGTCAATGTATGAAAGGAGAGCTATAAGTGGAGAACCATCAAAGAGAGGAAACATTCAACATAACCAAGAAAGGAAAAGAAGAAGCTTCTCATGAAAAAGTAGATTAGTCTAATGTTGTTGTAGCTAACTTTGTGAGAAAACTCAAAAAGGGATCAGGAAGGTACAAAGGTACTATTTCAAATGCTTCAACTGTGGTAAAATGGGATGTTTTTCTTCTAAGTGCCCCTATGGTGAGAAAGATGGAGATGAGAATAAAAAGACCAGATCTTTTTGTAAGGATAAAATAAAGAAAATCTACAAGCCAAGGAGAAGAAGCTTTAGGAAGAAAAATAGTCTCTACACCTTTGAAGATGATGTCATGGATGAAGAGAATGTCTCTGATGAGGATTGTTGTGAAGAAGAAAGAGAAGTTAATCTTTTTATGGCACAAGGAGAACTAGATGATGAGCTTGCTGCTAGTGACGAAGAGGAAGAAGTTAAAGCCGAGGTAGATCTTGAAGGTGAACTTGTGAGTTCTTTAGAAGAACATAGAAAGGTGAGAAAGAAATACAAAAAATATAGGTATGTTGATGTTGAAGAACAAGATTTGCTAAGGAAATCTCTTGAGGAGTCAAAGACAAGAATTCCTAACTTGAGAATCCAGTTAGAAGAAGCAAAAAGGATGTATAAAGTAGCAAAATCAGATTTAGAGAAGAAAGAAAAGGAGTATCAAATATTGGAAAAAGATTTTTAAATTTAAGGAAGGAGTTTGAAAAGAATAAAGATGAACTTAACATGAGGATTAAGTACGAGGGCCACACTGATGCACTAGACAAAAATGTTGAGCAAACAAAATCACTCGAAAAACATAGAGGGTGTTGGATTTGATGTTGGTCAATGCTCTAATGGTGAAGAATTATCCTGTTAAGAAATACTCTTCACCTCATCAATTGAAAATGGAAACAAATAAAATTTTACAATCAAAAAATCTATTGAGAAGAAGACATCTACGACTGCTGCAAGGAATCAATCAAAGAACCAAAATGTTGATCCTAAAAGTA
This sequence comes from Cryptomeria japonica, assembly GCF_030272615.1. Taxonomy (NCBI): domain Eukaryota; kingdom Viridiplantae; phylum Streptophyta; class Pinopsida; order Cupressales; family Cupressaceae; genus Cryptomeria; species Cryptomeria japonica. Next base: position 736,219,356 of record NC_081409.1, read on the forward strand.
AATCCAAGATGGATGATGGAGGCTTCACAAGAGTCAAGGATACAAGGAAGAGCTTGAGAAGACTGAGTTAAGATACTCCAAGGATACCAATGAGAAACAACTTCAACAATGATTGGTATGTACCTCGGTTCCATGGCTCTTGTTATAAATGTAATACTTTTGGTCATAGAATTGCAGAATGTAGACTTATGCATATGTCCCCTCCTAGTTATGAAAGTAGAAATCCATTTGCTGCACTAAGTGATGTGAATGTCATTTGTTACCATTGTAATGGATATGGTCATAGGAGTCATCAATGTAGGAGAAATGTATCTCAATCCTACAATAGATTTTGAAATTCATCATTCAATGTGAATGTAAAATGTTATTATTGTCAAAACTTGGGCAACATTTCAAGACATTGTAAACTTAGGATAGATAAGAAAAAGAAGTTTGTGTCAACTTTGGACTCAAAAAAAAAATCAGATCAGAATGAGATAGTAGAAAAGAAGGAAGATACAAAACAAGTTTGGATAGAAAAAGGAAAGGAGAAAAATGAGTCAAGTTTGATTATCCAAACTGTCCTACACATAGAAAGGAAAAACTTATGGGTAATAGATAGTGGATGCTCCAATCACATGACTGGAGATAAGAAGAAATTCATCAAACTTGAAGACTAGAATAGTGGTTCTATGAGATTTGGAGACAACTCATCAATTAAAATATAAGACAAGGGTACTCTCAGCATATATGGAAAACTAAAAGCTCATGATGTGTACTATGTTGAAGATCTAAAACTTAACCTACTAAGTGTAAGTCAAATGTGTGATAAAGGATATAAGTTTACATTTGACCTAAAGGGATGTGAAATTGGAAAGGAAAGCAATGGTCAATTGGTTGCAAAAGGAAAAAGGATTGATGGAAATGTCTATGATTTAAAATAATTCTTTGAATCTCGATGCATGATGGGACAAGTTGATAAGAGTTGGATGTTGCAAAAAAGGCTAGGAAATATCAATTTTGACAACTTAGTTAAGGTAAGAAAGAGAGGGTATGTTAGGCACTTACCTCATATTATCAACCCTACAAGCACTTTCTATGATGAGTGCCAAAGAGGAAAACAAGCTAAAGTGAGCTTCAAGACTAAAGAATACTCAACTACAAGGCCACTAGAACTTGTGCATACTAACTTGTGTGGGTCAACTAGAACAAGAGTACTAAATGGAGAAAAATATTTTATGTAAGTTATAGATGATTTCTCAAGGATTACATGGGTCACCTTTCTTCAAGATGAGTCATAGTAATTTGAAAGATTCAATTTCTTCAAAAAGATGGTAGAAAAGGAAAGTGGATACAAACTGAAACATCTGAGATTAGACCATGGAGATGAGTTCAGATCAAATGAACTTGAAGACTACTATGAGATACATGGAATAAGAAGATAATACAAGACCCCAAAGAAACCACAACAAAATGGTGTTGTTGAAAGAAAAAATAGAATAGTCAAGGAAATGGCAACAACAATGTTAAATGAAGCAAATTTGCTTGATGTTTATTGGGAAGAGGCAATCCACATAGTTGTCTACACCTTAAACAAAGTACAGCTAATAGTGAATAGTAGAATGACACCATATGAGTTATGGTATGATAGGAAACCTCCAATCAAGTACTTCAAGGTGTTTGGTAGCAAATTCTTCATCAAAAGAGATGAGGATAGATTAGGTAGTTTTGAATAAAGATGTGATGAAGGTATCTTCTTAAGATACTCTACTCACAACAAGGAATACAAGTGTTTTGACAAAAGGCTGAACAAGGTGGTTGAATGTGTACATGTGACAATTAATAAAGATCTACAAAAGGGTAAATAAACCACAATAAATCATATTGAAGAACCATGTGTTGAAGATGAAGATCAATTTGAAAGTGAATAAGAAGAGGTTGCTAGCAAAGGTCAGAATAGATATGTGCAAAAGAATCACCCTGAGGATCAGATTATAGGGAACAAGAATGAAGGTGTGCGAACCAGAAGAAGGCATGTAAGGAACAATGAACAAGATTTTTTTTTCCTAATGATTGGAATGGAACCTAAGACATATGGTGAGGCCAGCAAGAGTGACAAGTGGATGAAGGCCATGGAGGAAGAGCTATAGTAGATTGAAAAGAACAATACATGGGATTTGCTTCCTAGACCTATTGATAATAATGTCATTGTGACTAAATGGCTTAATAGGAATACAATGAATGAATAAGGAAAAGTGATAAGGAATAAAGAAAGATTAGTGTGCAATGGATATGCTCAAGTTGAAGGGATCGACTTTGAGGAGAAATTTGCACTAGTTGCAAAACTTGAAGCAATCAAAATGTTCTTGGCATTCTCAACCTATAATGGATACAGAGTATATCAAATGGATGTCAAATATGCATTCTTGAATGACAATCTTGAAGAAGAGGTATACATAGAGAAACTTGAAGGATTTCAGCTACAGAAAGATGAGAACTTTGTCTGCAAATTGAAGAAAGCATTGTATGGATTAATAAAGGCCCTAAGAGCATGGTATTCAAGATTGGATAAGTATCTCCATCAACAAGGGTTCAAGAAGGGAAATTGTGATAATAATTTATACATTAAGGTAGAAGGTGAATGCATGATCTTAGTTGTGGTGTATGTAGATGAGATCATCTTTGGAGGCAATAAGGATACCTTATGTAGATAATTTGTTGACCAAATGCAATCTAAGTTTGAGATGTACATGCTTTAAGAGTTGTCATATTTTCTTGGTTTGCAAATATCACAATAGAATGAGGGAATATTTATCTCTCAAGCCAAGTATGCCAAGGACATGCTAAAAAATTTCAAATGGAGGATAGCAAATCGGTTAGTACTCCCATGGTGATAGGTTGTAAAATCAAGATGATGAGTCACTTAGTGTAGATCAGACTCTGTATAGACACATGATTGGAAGTCTATTGTATCTCATAGCCTCAAGGCCTGATATAGTTCAAGCTATGTGCATGGTGGCAAGATTTCAAGAAAATCCTAATCAATCACATGTCAATGATGTTAGGAGAATATTCAAGTATCTGCAAGGGACTCTTACTTATGGCTTATAGTACCCAAAGAAATGAGATTTCACTTTGGAAGTCTATACCGATGTAGATTGGGTAAGATGTTTAGATGACAGGAAGAGCACCAGTGGTGGAGATTTCTTCCTTAGAGATAGGCTAGTGTCAGGGCACAACAAGAAGAAAGAATCAATTTCATTATCAACTACTGAAGCAAATTATATTATAGTTGCTACATGTTGTTCTCAAGTCCTATGGATGAAGTAGATTCTCAAGTTCATTCAAGTGGAGTTTTCAGATCCCATTCCCATAATGTGTGACAACTCAAGTGCTATATATATATCAAAGGTCCCTATCATGCATTCTAGGACAAATATCATTGCAATCAAATATCATTTTCTTAGGGAAAAGGTTGCAAAGAAAGAGGTAAAATTTGAATATGTATATCTTCGTGAAGGGTTGAGTAATTTTGTGGGAATGTCAGGTTTTTATATGTCTTTTTATCTTTTCTACATACTAGCTTGTACAAGGGATTGGCCTGGTTTGCTTAATGAATCTTGGGTAGATGGGATGAGGGTGTATAATTATTATCCCCTGTTACAACAGCAAAGACATGTTGAGAAAATTGATAAATGGAATGGTATCTTCACGGGAAAACTTTCTTTTGAGCTCCAAGGGGATGTGAACAAGAGAATGTATGTTGAAGCAATGGAGTTCATAGGCATATATGGTAGCTTCTATATTCAATTTCCCAGGTTCACTTACCTATGGGTAGGTAGTTTTGAAGGTCAACCATTCAAGCTGCCTAGGTATGCCTTCGACAACTATGTACTTATAGAGGTGAGCAGGCAGCTATCTTACATTGATAAGAGATTGGGAACAAAGGGCGAGTCTGGAGTTATATTCCCTATTGAACTTGGATATTATAGTTGCAAATCTGTATCTGACACTCTAAACCTGGAATTGGAATTCAAAAGGATGAACCTACAGCCATATGTGGCAAGACGTAAGTTTGATAGTAGAGGTTATGTCATTGAAAATCTAAATGTGGATAACCATTTTTGTCATGAACCGTAGTTGGAGGATTACTGGGATAATTACAGTGACAAATTTGAGGTAATGAAGAGACTGTGGTCAAGGTTCACTTTGCAATAAATAATTACCATGAAGCTTCCAATCAATATATTTGGAGTACAAGAAGATACAAGAGAAGATATCTTAGACCCTAAGTTCAACACAGAGGTTCAAGGAAAACCAATTCAAGAGATTGATTGGGATAGAAAGGAGGATGACAGTGTTCAATCCAGAACTTTTAATGTTATAAGACAAACAGAGAGATGGCTGAGAAATTAAAAGTTTAAGGGGGGATCTCACATGTCCTCACATGAACTAAGAGTTGATTCACACATTGTGACTCAATCTCCCATTTCCTCCATTAATAAAAATTTTAATGTTACAGGTGTTTCAAGGCCTATTGTTGAGAAAATCCAACCTACAAGATCAAAGAGGTCACCATCAAGTTCCACAGTCGCTTGAGTAACTCAATCCAGAAGTAAGAAGAAGAGTAGGGAGCCCATTTTAAAATAGGTTGTGGTAGACCTAGACCCTAGTGAAGAGTTAGAAGTAACAATGGATCAATAGGATTTGGATGAACCTGCGATGTAGGAAATGGACATGGGTAAAGAAGAGGAAAGTAAACAAGACCCCATGAACACCCTGGTCATTGTCACTTCACCTGATATACAAACAACTCCTCCACCTAGAGACCCTGCAAACACACCATGATGGTTGGAAGTTGTTGTTGGAAAGAAACGGAGTGTAGTGCCGATTACAATCCCTATGGAAGACATGGTCAGCAAATATTTGGGAAAGGCATCAAAGCCGAAAAACTCAAGATGCAAACAATGCTTGAAGTGGAAGAAGCAATAGGTCACTGGACAGCCGAGATAGCCAAACCAATTCCAAGGAGAGATGCAGACAAAGCTACTGAGGGGGATTTTACAATTGAAAAGATAGACTTGGGAGTTGCTCCGCGTGTCGTAGATGTTAAGCATTTCGAGTCATCCACAAAAAGGATAATTTCAAGAACATGGAAGGATGAAAAAGATAAAAGGGAATTGAAGCAAGCCGTTACTCAGATGGTTGAGTATATCAACGCCATCCATAATCCAAACCCCTAGCCTTTGTCATAGATACCAGTATCATTTGATATTAAATCTCCGGCCAATCAGAAGATGTTGGACCAAGTTCAAAGGAATGGAATAGTTACAGAGATGTTCAATAAATGGTTGGATCTTATAATACAATAGGGATCAGACTACATTGTTAATCTGGTGAAGGTTTATAAAGATGTTAAGACTGTGAGCAAGGAATTAGAGCTAGAGATGGTGGCTTGGGAGAAAGAAAGGATCAAATAGGTTCTTAGCCAAAAAAATAGTAGAAAATCTGGATGATAATGTATTGTATGTATCAAAGAAGAATGTGGGGTGTCGTAACTCAATCATTAAACAAGGTCACGAAGAGTCCACCAAATTGCTCAGAGGATTGACAAACTTGATTGATACAATGCAGAAGGATCTCAAGTGCATTGACATCCAATTCATGAAAGATGATGCTAAGATAATTGAGGCGGCCGTAGATATGACCATGATCTTTCAGGAAAGAATACAATTCATTCAGATGACGAAATCCTTGACCATGGATAACTTCTCAAAGGTGAAGAGGATCAAATCAATGCTCATAGTTTGTTCTGATCATTTGGAGGTACACAAGGCAAGGGTGGCACAAGTGAACATGGATAAGGAGGTGTGGAAGCAAAGGATTTAGCACATTGGTCTTCCTTATTTTCAGGTCATCTTGAGCTTCTCGACGATACACCTGGAATGGCGTGGTTCTGTGGCAAAGTAGGATAGACCGGTAACTTCCTCTGCCATAGTGGAAGCATAGTTAATAAAAAAATGAGTTGTCGGCCTCGCAATGGTTGTTGTTTTAGTTTTTTCTTTTCTGTTTTAGCAAACAGTTTCTTTAACCTTTGGTTAAAGTAAAGTTTAAATTTGTCATGTAAAAACTATGAGCCTGGAGGCTACTTAAGCTGGAAAGCTTGTTTTTGTTAAGGTCCGAAAAAACGGTGATTTTTCGAGCAGCAGATAATATTCATTTTGGTTTTTCTATGAATTTCTTGAAACTGGAAAAGTTGATTATCAATAAAGTGTTATGATGTGCAGTCTTTGAATCTGTGTGTTTGAAGATTAGTAATCTTTCTTGAGAAATTTGCTATGGGCATGATATCATTTTATGATTAGTTATTTCTATGTTTTTTATGAATTCATGGTTACCATTACTTGTTAGCAGATTCATTGTGGATTGAGTTGTGCTAATCCCCCTTGTCTTGTGAGGCATGAGAAAGAATCGATTAGACATTAATATTGTTGTACATTTTCTATGCTCTGAATTTATTAAGTGAACATGTGTGTGAATCAGAGTTTGTGAGCTCAATTGAATCTTCAGAATATTTTCTTTGTTTCAGTTTGAAAGCATTCTTTTGTCTTGATGGATGAATGCTAAAGCCTTTCCATGCTTTCTAGTGAAAAGTGTCAACATTTCATTTGTGTATTAAATTCATTGTGAATCATACGAGGAGCTTCCCTCTAATGGAGAGGTTGAATTTTAATTAATTCATCTAACTGTTGGTAATTTGTTTACTTTCATAATGGGGCTTACAAGAGTTACATTTTTGTTCAGAGGAAATAAATAAATTTCTTGAAAAGGACAAATCTGTTTACCAACAAGACTTAATTTACAGATCTAGAATAATTAACAAAATTAATCAAAATAGATAAAGCATGCACATAACATATCAGACACAAGAAACACCAGAATTTATATGGAAAACACAAGAAGGGAAAAACCACGAAGAATGTTAATTCTCAATATGAAACACCGGTTAAGGTGATTTTTACAAAGGTTGGCTCACTACCAAGGTGCTCACTATAGGTGGGCTCACTACCTAGAAAGGCTCACTATTGAAGAAAAAATAAAGATAAAGAGAATCCACCACAAACACAATCTACACAGCTTGAACTGCTTCCAATAACAATCTGCAATACAACTCTAACACTTCAACTGGATTGTTTCAATCTTACATGTCTTCAATATAAAAATCAATGCATCAACTCATCAAGTCATACACCTACATATACTGTCATCGAAAAAACATAATCCTTAATGTTGGCTGAGATAAAGATCTAAAATAGGTCTTCGCTAATCATTTTGGTGGTGGAAAGGAATGAGAAGTAGACCTCATCACAACAGTCCTTGTAAAACATATCAACACACTACACACTTCACCAAAGTTGGACCCAAAATATCATCCACACACTACACAATTGTCATAGCATAGTCTCGACTTCTGAACCAAGATCTTGACTTTTGAGTTAAACCGGACTCAAGAATAGCATTGAGTAATATTAGCAATACATCTTCTGAAAAGCCAAGTCATCTGGGAATTCCGAGAAACCTCCAAATGCATAACACCATCTCATACATATTGTAGTCACATAAATCTGTCCACTTAATTAAATAAATATTTACTATTTATTTGATTATTTAACCATCAATAATCAGTTAATTAAATTAATATTTAATTAATTTCATCCTCAGTCTCTTCTCCTATTAATTAAATAAATTGCTCAATTTATTTAAATCAATTCACTAAGCCACACTCTAAATTAATTAAATGAATAAAATACATTTATTTAATTTAACCCCCTTTCCTCACTTAAATAAGTAATAAAATATTTATTTAAATCCCTAAACTATCCCCCCCCAACTTGCATTCTCCTACAAATGCAAGTTGCACCTATTAGTTGAAATAAATGAATTTTTTTAAATTAAAATCTTATTTTCTCTCACCAACCAAACCCACTAGACTCTTCTAACCCATTCTAAACTCTTCTAACCCATTTTAGATTCTTCTAATCCATTCTAAATTAGCCTAATCACCCTCCCTAATAATTGTCACATTCCTAAGCAACTTGGAGTCACTTCTCAAAGCCTCCAAAGTCTTTCAAAAGCATTAAAATCTTTATGTCTTCATCAAGTTAACCCCCAAAGTCTTCCAAACCATTAATGGCTCTTACATAACCATTAATGGTTAACTCAACTCATCCACATGGTTAGAGAATTCCCCTCTAACTCAACACTCATTTAACTCATGCGTCTCTTCAAGCATTCATTGCTTTGACCATGGTTATCCCCACTAACTCTTGCACAAGAGTTTGCCCATTGGATAAAGGCATCATTCATTGAATAAAAACTTTATTCATTCAACTCAAGCCTAACCTTACCTCCCAAGGTAACCTTCAAGTCATTTCAAGCATTTAATGCTTCTTCCCTCTCCTCTCAAGCCATCTCATGTTGGCATTTGTCATCCTGGGATTGGGTTGAAAGCCCTCACATGGATCACAAACCTATCAATCCTGACCCTTGGTGAGATTACTCAATCTCAACCATCTATTTCTCCATTTTTCGTATAAATAGAGCCCATTCCATCTTAATCCAAATCCAGAAATCTTGTATGCATCAAACTTATACCAAATTTGAGAGAGCATCTAGAAGCACTTTTCTTTGTTATTTTGGATAAAATTAACGTAGATTAATTAGATACTTTCTCATATTTAGCTTGCATTTGCATAATTAGTTATTTTTCATAATATTGAATCTCCATAAGACATCCATAGTAGTGCAAAAATTTGAGGGCTACACTCATGTAGAACTTGGGGAGGAGACGAACAAGGGAGGAGCAACTATGAGCATGTTGGAGAGCATTTGGGAGGGTTTAGTGTCTTTCCTCCATTTTTGTGTGCTTTCTATAATCTGTTTAAAATCTCTCTTGATATGCATGCTTAGGATTGTATTTTCATTTCTATTTCATTTTCAATTGATACTAACAACATTAACATTTGAATCTTGTGTTCCTAACATTCCTTTTTGCAGTCCATCGCATACACTGTTAGACAGTTCAGATAACCGAAAGACAACTAAGAGGGGGGGTGAATCAATTGTCACAAATTACCGAAAGTATTATCAATTAAAACAACAATACCGCAATAGCAGTTAATCCAATTAAGCATAGATAATAATCATAGAATAAAAGCCATCCACGCAACACCAAGATTTGTACATGGAAAACCCGCTAAAGGGAAAAACTACGGTGGGAAGCCTACCCACAGTCAGATAATACTTCTATAGTAAGTATGTGAATTTACAATGAAGGGGCATGCATTTGCAGAAAGGCCAACAACCTCAAGCACACTGCTTATCAAAAAAGGAGCCTCACTGACTACATACAAATCCAGACTACAATCCAGAGAAGTGTTGAACTACAAAAGATAGCATCTCCTATGCCTGAGTACAATTCTGATTAAGCTCAATACCGGAGGACTAAATTCTCTTACAAACCCAATTTGATCCTCATTGATCGACCAACTCCTCTGTCTGAATGATATTACAATATTCACACATTACATTCCTTGACCATGACCTCTTACAATAACCATGATGATCTACAATGAGATCTTACATATTATTTATATAAACCCTCAACCATAAACAATCAGGTCAGCTACCAGACAATAAACCAATTATATCATTACAAACCATGTCAGCCTTAGACTAAAACAAATAATATGCAACACATAAGACATCCCGAAAATACAACAATAATTCTTGTCCACACGTTACATTAATGTCAGTCCATAACCTAGATCAACTAGGACCAAGTATAGGTCCATGCATTTTAGCAATGATCTCCAAACGCCAAGTCTCGAACAAGATTACCAACAGCATGTTGAAACTCCATCAGAAGTTGCACCAGCACCAATTATGCAATGCATCAAATATCTCCACCAAAAGATCTGTCAGTGAAACCCTCGCTAGAACCAAAAACCAATCTTCTATGTAAATAGGATAGCATCCAATCACCAGACCGAAACCAACTGACCAAATATGAGTATAAGCATTATGAACAAAACAATTACATCACCAAATTATACTAGAGTTAACTAGATCAATCCAGATCCAAGTTCACCAAAAACCACTCAACCTACCAAGACCAGAAGGGTGTCGGTAAAGCATCCAAATAGCTAGTGTTGACATTAATGACAAAACATCAATGCAACACATAATCAATTCCACCAAATGGCCAACAATCACCCCCTTTGGCATTGATGGCAACACTAGATATGAAAAACATATAAGTACCAAGAAATGCCAAACAAGTCTCCCCATGTGGAAGACAACCAACAATATCCTGCATATAGCTCTGAATATCAATGTCTCTCCCCTTGTGAATAATATCTCTATAAAGTTCTGACTTTCTTTTTCACATTTCTATCTCTCCCTCTTTGACATCAATGCTAGAAATCTGATAGAAATATTAGAGCAAAAACATGAGCCTCTAAATCTCAAAGTTGACTACTCCCCCTGAGTATTAGCATCCCACATCAGTGCTGAAATGAATAGTGTCTCTAATAATGCATATCGAACTAATGCCAAAATCGCATCTATCAAGTCTCTATCGGAGGGGCACAAACCCCCAATCTGTCTCTCAGGTACTCAAAAGATTCCTTGGATAAAGGTTTAGTGAAAATATCTACAATTTGTTCTTTAGTGTTCACATAAACCAGTTTAACTTCATTTTCTTCCACCTTCTTCTTCAAAAAGTTACACTTGATAGATATGTGCTTTTTCTTAGAGTGAAATATCAGATTCTTTGATATATCAATAGCAGCAGAGTTATCATAGTGAATAACTACTGGTGCATCACAATCCACCTTTATATCCTTCAACATTTGCTTCATCCATAAAACTTGTGTACAGTTAGTAGCAGCAATATCATACTCAACTTCAGTAGTAGATAAATAAGTACATGATTGTTTCTTACTGATCCATGAAACCAACTTCTTTCCAAGAAAGAAAGCTCCACCAGAAGTACTTTTTCAGTCATCAACATCTCCAGCCCAGTCATACCACAAACCATATTGCAATGTACCTTGCAAGTATCTAAAAATCCTTTTCCACCGCCATCTCATGGTTTTCTTTAGGATTGCTCTGAAATATTGAAACAATACAAACAGCATTCATAATGTCAGGTCTAGTCTGAGTTAAATAAAGTAGACCTCCAATCATAGATTTGTATCTTGTAGGTTTTATCAGTATAGAAACATCTTTCCTTGTCAATTTCTCACTTGTAACCATAGGTGTACTTACCAGTTTAGAATCTCCCATACCAAATTTCTTCAACAATTCCTTAGCATATTTAGTTTGACAGATAAAAATACCTTTGTCAATCTGAGTAATCTGCAAACCTAAGAAAAAATTCATCTCACCAATCATAGACATCTCAAGTTCTTTCTCCATGTTCTTAGAAAATTCTATGAATAATTTATCTTCACCTCCAAAAATAATATCATCAACAAATACTTCAACAATCAGTATATCATTATCAGTGATTTTATAATATAAATTACTATCAGCACTTCCCTTAGTAAAACCAAGCTTCAAAAGATATTTATCCAACCCTACATACCAAGCTCTAGGTGCTTATTTCAATCCATTAAAAGCTTTCCTTAACTTGCAAACCATAGCAGTATCATATGATAGTGAAAAACCATCAGTTCACTCAATATAAACTTCCTCATTAAGATCCCCATTCAAGAATGCACATTTAACATCCATCTAATAAACATTGTAGTTTTTATAAGCAACATAAGCAAGAAATAATCTTACATCTTCAATCCTAGCTACAGGTGCAAAAGTTTCTCCATAATCAATTCCTTCCTTCTGACAATATCCTTTACAAACCAATCTAGCCTTATTCCTTCTAAATCTACCATCCTCATTCAATTTATTCCTAAAACCCCATTTAGTTCCAATAACATTTTTTTTAGGTCAGGGAACGAAAGTCCATGTGTTATTTTTCTCAATCTGATCTAATTCTTCTTCCATAGCTTTTAACCAAAATTTATATTTGCATGCCTCAATTACTAATACCGGTTCAACTTGTTAAATGAAACATACCTCATTAGTTTCCTATCTTCTTCTTGTCATCACTCCATTGCTCTTATCCCTAATGATTTGATCTTCATAATTATTCAATCTCACATACCTAGGAGTCTTCTGATTCTCTATTTCTCTTCCATGTTCTTCAGTTACTGTAGAATTTTCTGATGTTGTTGGAGTAACTGGTTCAACTCCGTGTTCTGATAAAGGTGCTACCGGTTCAGAAATAATCATTTCCACTGTCGGTTCCTTCTCATAAATTTTGATTTGACTTTTTCTCGACTCATCTACTTTGACATTAGCACTCTCCACCATTTTCTGCAATCTCTTGTTATAACATCTATATGCTTTGCTTTCATTAGAATAACCAAGAAATATGCCTTCATCACTTCTAGGATCAAATTTCCCCATAGCATCATCCCTCCTGATATAGCATTTACTACCAAATATTCTGAAATTATTAACTGTAGGTGTATTGCCAAACCATAATTCATAAGGTGTCTTACTGGTTTCTCCTTTGATATGTACTCTGTTAAATGTATAAACCATTGTAGTAACTGCTTCTCTCCAATAGATATGAGGTATATTAGCTTCCATCATCATTGTTCTAGCAGCATCCAAGATAGTTCTATTTTTCCTTTCCACAAATCCATTCCGTTCAGGTGTCGGGGGAAAAGAAAATTATCTTCTAATACCATGCATGTCACAAAAATTATTAAACTCACCGGATGTGAATTCTCCACCATGATCCGATCTCAAACATTTAATCTTAAATCATGTCTCAGTTTCCACTTTAGCCTTATAGATTTTAAATTTTTCAAATGCTTCAGATTTTTCTCTCAGAAAAGTAACCCACATCATTCTAGAATAGTCATCAATGATTAGCATGAAATATCTACCACCATAAAAACTTTTAACTCTAGCAGGGCCACACAAATCAGTGTGAATAAGATCAAGAACATCATTTGACTTATCTTTTATACTCCTAAAAGAGGTTCCGATATGTTTACCCATTTGACATTCTTTACATACTGGATTATAGGGCATCATAATCTTAGGTATATCTCTAACATCCTTAGTTGAACCTGTCTTCATAATGCAATCAAAATTTACATGACACAACCTTTTATGCCATAACCAAATTTCATCAATCTGTGTAATCAAACATGTCTTCTCATCGAAGTTCAAATGAAATATGTTACCTTTTGTCTGCATACCGGTTGCAATCTCCAAGCTAGATCTGTTAATGATTTTGTATTTTCCATCCTTAAACTGTATTGAAATCCCTCATCTACCAGTTGTCCTACACTCAAAAGATTATGCTTCAAACCTTCAACATAATAAATATTGTCAGTATTGTTCTTACCATCCAATGATATATTTCCTTTTCCCTTAATCATACATGCCTTGTCATCTCCAAATCTAACTAATCCACCATCAATTTCTTGCAAAGACATAAACTTTCCTTTATCTCCAGTCATATGATGTAAACAACCACTGTCAATTACCCATTCATCCTTATCCTCAATTTTAGTAGCAAGTGCCTTCTCCTTAGGTACATTCTCTTCCAGTGCTAGATCATCTTCCTTGATAGCCAAGAATACCCATTCTTTCCCATTGCTGGAACCACTAATAGAGTCTTCTACCAGTTCATCATCTAAATCAATAATGCCTTCCTCATCCGCTATGTAGCATAATTTGTTTTTCTTGAGTCTATACTTGTTTTGATTAGGCTTAAATGATTTATTAACTCTTTCTTCAAATCTTAAATTCCTTTCAGGACATATAGATGCAAAATGACCAATCTTATTACATGCAAAACATTTAAAAGGTGTTTTTCCTTCATACCTACTTCCTATCGGTCCTTTCGGTGCTCTTCTAGAAAATAGTGCTTCAAGTTGCTCTAACTCTTCATCTTCTCTCTTCATATCTTCTAATTCTTTTAAATATAAAACTCTCCAATCTTGCTTACCGGATGTAGATGTAGATGCATGAAAAGCAGGTTTTGTTTTCACAGCTCTAGAAGGTCCAAATTCCTCAAGCTCAAAAGAAGATAGTTTCCCAACCAAATTATCTATGTTGATAGATGTATTAACCATTGTTCTCAACTCATTAATAGTAGTAGCCTTCATTTTGTAAGTCGGTGGTAGGGCTCTCAGGGCTTTAGAAACAATCTCATCTTCGCTCAGAGTTCCACCACAACATTGAATTCCCATAACAATCTCATTTACTCTTTTCATGAATGCATTAATCCTTTCATCTTCTTCCATCTTCAAATTCTCATATCGCACTCGGTAACCATCAAGTTTAGCAATCTTCACTGTAGGGTCACCTTCACTAAGGGTCTGCAATTTATCCCATAGAGCCTTTCCAAATGATTTGTCTGTTAATCCCATAATTTGTTGATTAGAAAGTGCACACAAGAGGGCTTCTCTTGGTCTACAATCATTCTCAAGCTCCTTGTCCATGTTTGCTGGAGGAGGATTGCTAGATCCTAGATTAAAGGGTGTGATAGCATTCTATGTGATCTCTCAGATCTCCTTGCCAAGACATCTCATATGAGTCTCCATCTGAATCTTCCATACTATATAATTTGTTCCTTCAAGCCTCAGTATATCCCTTCAAAAAATAGCTCTAGAAGAACTGGATGAACTTGAACTGTTAGTCGTCATAGGATCTACCTCAAGTAGTTAACCTTTCTATAGAGAGGACCAAAGCTATGATACCAATTGTTAGACAGTTCAGATAACCGGAAGACAACTGAGAGGGGGGTGAATCAATTATCACAGATTACCGAAAGCATTATCAATTAAAACAACAATACCAAAATAGCAATTAATCCAATTAAGTATAGAAAATAATCATAGAATAAAATCCATCCACACAACACCAAGATTTGTACGTGGAAAACCTGGTAAAGGGGAAAACCACGGTGGGAAGCCTACCCACAGTCAGATAATACTTCTGCAATAACTTTGTGAATTTACAATGAAGGGGCCTGCACTTGCAGGAAAGCCAACAACCTAGAGCACACTGCTCATCACAAAAGGAGTCTCACTGACTACATACAAATCCAGACTACAATCTGGAGAAGTGTTGAGTTGCAAAAGATAGCATCTCCTATGCTTGAGTACAGCTCCGGTTAAGCTCAATACCTGAGGACTAAATCCTCTTACAAACCCAATTTGATCTCCATTGATCGACCAACTCCTTTGCCTGAATGATATTACAATATTCACACATTACATTCCTTGACCATGACCTCTTGCAATAACCATGATGATCTACAATAACTTCTTACATCTTATTTATACAAACCCTCAACCATAAACAATTAGGTCAGCTACCAGACAATAAACTAATTATATCATTACAAACCATGTCGGCCTTAGACTAAAACAAATAATATCCAACACATAAGACATCCTAGAAATACAACAATATTTATGTCCACGCGTTACATTAATGCCAGTCATAACCTAGATCAACCAGGACCAAGTATAGGTCCATATGTTTTCGCAATGATCTCCAAATGCTAGTTCTTGAACAAGATTACCAACAGCATCCTGTAACTCCATCAGAAGCTACACCAACACCAATTATGCAATGCATCAAAGATCTCCACCAAAAGATATGTTAGTGAAACCCTCGCCGAAACCAGAAACCAATCTTCTGTGTAAGAAGGATAGTATCCTATCACCAGATCGAACCCAACTGACCAAATATGAGTATAAGAATTATGAACAAGCCAATTCCATCACTAGTTTATACCAAAGTTAACTAGAACATGTCGGGTCCAAGTTAACCAAAAACCACTCAACCTACCAGGACCAGAAGGGTGCCAGTAAAGCATCCAAATAGCTAGTGTTGACATCAATGAGAAAGCATCAATTCAACACAATCAATTCCACCAAATGGCCTACATACACTACTACTTAACATACCACATCCAAACCTAATATAGACCATAGGATTTGACATCAATGGCAACACATAACATAATGCTAGCAATCTCCCCCTTTGTCATTGATGGAAACATCCATCAACAACATCAATCGGATCATAATGAAAACTCTCTCTCTCCCCCTTTGACAACAGTGACAAAGGTGGACAAAACTCCCCCTGAAAAACTTACTACTGCTCCCCCTGAGAGGAAGCACACAAGCATCAATCCAGAAAAGAATATACAAGTTGCTCACTGAACCAATGCACATAAACAATGAACATTAGTTCAAACTAGAAATGGGTAATACCCCTAACTTCTTCCAAATCAAAAGTATCTTTGCACAATGCCTTAGAAAATATATTTACAATCTGCCCTTTTGTAGATATATACTCAATTCTAACCTCATTATCCAAAACTTTCCCTCAAGAAGTGGTACCTAATGGATATATGCTTTGTTCTGGAATGTTGTATTAGATTCTTTGAAATGTTTATTGCACTAGTATTATCACACATGATTGAGATACGGTCATCAAATTTTACACCGATGTCCTTTAAAGTTTTCTTCATCCATTTTATCTGAGTGCAACAAGAAGGTGTTGCAATGTATTTTTCTCCTTCTATAGACAGAGATACAGAGTCTTTCTTCTTACTTGGCCAAGCAACCAACCGGGGGCAAGGAAGAATGCTCCTCCACTTTTACTTTTCTAGTCATCAACACTTACAACCCAATCTGCATCTGTATAAGCTATCAAGGTAAAATCTAAGCTCCTGGGATACCACAAACCAAACTCTTATGTGCCTTTAAGATATCTAAAAATCCTTTTTACTACTGCAACATGAGATTCTCTTGGTTCTTGCTAAAATATGGTTGTCAAACATACTGCATACATGATATCTAGTCTGGTGGCAGTCATATATAGCAATCCTTTGATCATTGATCTATACCGACTTCCATCTTCCTTAGGTGATTTATCATCCCTTGATTAACTTGCATCTGGTGGTCATAGGTGTAAACACTAGTTTGGAATTCTCGGATCCAAATCTCTTTAACAACTCTTTGATATAATTAGACTAGGAAAAAAAAATTCCCCTCACTCTGATTATTTTGTAAATCAAGAAATAAATTCAACTCACCAATCATGGAAATTTCAAACTCTTTTTGCATTTCATCAGCAAGTCTTCTGTACATGCCTTCATTTCCACCAAAGATTATATCATCAACATATACAACTACAATTAAGGTTTTACCTTAATCAATTTTGAAGTACAAATTATTGTCATCTAAACCTTTTTGAAATCCTTGATCAGTCAAATACTTGTCTAGTCTTCCATACCAGGCCCTGGGGGCTTGTTTCGGTCCATACAATGTCTTTTTCAATCTGCAAACAATGTTTGGATCATCTCTTAACCTAAAACCTTTTGGTTGTTCAATGTAAACTTCTTATTTCAATTCTCCATTCAAGAATATTTATTTTGCATCCATTTGATATACCTTGAAGTCCTTGAATGTTGTAAACGTTAGTAACATCTAGATTGCCTCCATCTGTGCAACCGAGGCATAAGTTTTATCAAAATCAATGCCTTTAATCTAAGTGTATCATTTTTAAACCAACCTTGTCTTATTTCTTACAAGCTTTCCATCTTCATCCAACTTGTTCCAAGATACCCATTTAGTTCCAATCACATTCTTGTCTTCTAGTCTGTTGACTAATTCCCATGTCTAGTTTATCTCAATCTAGTCCAGTTTCTTGTTCATTGCCTTATCCAATTTTGATCATTATAAACTTCTTCTACTATCTTTGGCTCGGTTTTAGATATTAAACACAACAAGACTTGTTCTTGTTCCTCTTTGCTTCTTGTGATAACACCTTTGATTTTTTCTTTAATAATTTGTTCTTCTGAGTAATTCTTAAGGATGTACCTTGGAGTCTTGGATGCAGATGTCAGAGCATCTTGATCATTCTTTTCTTCACTTCTACTTTCTTCTTTCTTTGTCTCTTCTTCAAGCTCATTAGATTCATATCCCGCTATAGTTTCTTAATCCTTTGTGGTACTTTCATCAACCTTTACACTTGCACTTTCAACAATCTTATTCAATCTTTTGTTGTAACATTGGTATGCTTTTCTCTTTGTTGAATAACCCAAGAATATGCCTTCATTTTTTTTTTTGTCAACCTTTCCAAGATTATCCTCTTCTCTCTATATATAGCACTTGCTTCCAAATACTTTGAAATATTTTAGTATCTAAGTTCTACCATACCAAACTTCATAGGATGTCTTACCATATTTTCTCTGATACAAAAATCTGTGAAGAGTGTATTCTACTGTATGAATTGCTTCTCTCGAGTAAACTTTTGGTAACTCTACTCCTTTCATCATACTTCTAGCTGCATCTTGTATAGTTCAGTTCATCCTTTCAACTACACCATTTTGTTGAGTTGTCTGGGGAGCAGATAATTGTCTTTTGATGCCATGCTTCTCACAAAATTCATTTAACTCATCCAAAATGAATTCTTCTCCTTTGTCAGACCTTAAACACTTGATTTTCCTATCAACCTCTTTCTCAACTTTTTCCTTGATTATCTTGAACTTTTTAAATGCTTCAAATTTCTCTCTTGGAAATGCAACCCAAGTCATTCTAGAATAATCATCAATCAAAAGCATGAAATACCTCTCACCTTGCAGGCTCCTTATTCGAGTCAGACCACAAAGATCTATTTGAACCAAATCCAGTAATCTAGTGGATGAGTAATCCTTTCCTCTAAATGTGCTTCTAGTTTTCTTTCCTACTTGACATTCCTTGCAAATTTTGTTCTCCAGTTTAGTCAATTTATGTAAATCTCTTACAACACTCCTTGAATTGATCTACACAAGGTTGTCAAAATTGATACTATGCATCCTCTTGTGCCCTAGCCAGTTGTCATCAAGTTGTGATATTAAGAAATGCTTAGTAGCCCCTTCTAGTTGAAACATATTTCTATTTGTCTTTCTTCCAGTTGCAATAACCATTTCAAACTCCTTCCATATTTCACATCCATTATCCTGAAATATAACATTGTATCCATTTTCACATATTTGTCCAACACTTGAGAGATTATGATGCAAACCCTTCAGATAATAAACATTGTCAGTGTTATGTTTTCTATCAAAAGTAATTGAACCAATCCCAACAATTTGTGTTATCTAATCATCTCCAAAACTAACAGAACCTCCATCATATTTTTCAAGCGTTATAAAATTACTCTTATCATCAGTCATATGATTTGAACATCTATTAGCAATCAACCGCTCATTCTTATCTCTTCTAGCATTAAATGTATTAGCAACAATTTTAGAAATATCAAACTTGGGAACATCCTTTTCTATAATAAGCAAACAATAACCATCCTCATAGTCTGATTCATCATCTGAGATGTCAGCATCATTCTTAACATAATAGGCTTTCTTATTGAATTTTCCCTTGTTCTCCCTAAACTTTTGTCTAGCTCCCTTTTCTGGACATCTAGTTGCAATATGACCAATCTTTCCGCATCTAAAACACTTAAAGGGTAACATACATTTGTATTTGTCAGTGTCTTTCTTCAATTTTCTCACGAATTTTTCTTTTGTTTCATCTGGGATCTCTTAATCATCTGGACCATCTTCAAATTCTTTGAATGCAGTCTATGATTTATCTTTTTCCTTTCCAAACATTCTTCAAATGCAGTCAAGGTCCCAAAAAGCTACTCTAGTGAACTTCTTTGGATCATAGGTTTCTTCAATAGCTGAGATCTTATCATTGTAGCTTACCAGTAATGTCATCATAATTTTTTCAATCACATCTTCATCATTCAAAGTGTCTCTGAGTTCTCTAATTTCATTCACTGTGTTGTCAGCCTTCTCAAAATAGCTTACAATGTCTTCTCCTTATTCCATCTTCAAATTCGCATATTTTCGCTTAGCTGTTAGTCTCTTTGTTGTCTTAACTATCTCATTTCCTTCATAAATGTCTTTTAGCTTCTGCCAAACCTCATAAAAAATATTCAAAGAAATAAACTTTGTCAATTCACTTTTTGATAAAATTAGAGGGATGGACCTCTTTTTATACTTGTCTGTCGAAAAACAATTTAATTTTCAACATGAGCCGACATAAAACTAGAATTCTTGTTCAAAATTTATGATCGTTAAGGGGCCCAAATTTGGGTCCTAATTGGGAGGACCAAGGCATTGGGTGCCCTAATCTTGAGGGTACCAAGGCACCATGCACTTTTCCTTCCCAATTAGACACCAAAATCAAGGGGAAGGATGATGTGCTAAGTCAAAATGATGATAAATTTGCATAGCAAGAGCATTATCAGGTCCTATTCAAGCCTTAGAGCACAAATGCTAAGGTCAGGGGTCAAATGCAGATAAAATTATAAGGGAGTACAATTTAGGATACTACATTTAGCCCCCACTTCAGTGGGAGTATGAGACTAAGCATACTCTAGGTAAAGTACAAAGGTTCACATTGAAAGTCTTTAATCAAGATGTTAAGGAGGCAAGACACACCAAGCCCCCAGTGGACTTTAGGTATCTTACAACCTTAATGATCAAGATAAAAGGGACAATATAAGAAAGAGAACCATGAATACAAGCCTAGTAAAGTTTGTTAATCCTATGAGGATCTGGTTAATACTGAGAGGGGGGTGAATCAGTATTAATACCAATTGAAACTTCCGCTCCAAAAACAAACTTATATCAGATCTGAAACCATTTAAGAAATGTCTCAACTTCTTTAATCAGATCTAATAACCTCTTTATCAGATTTGCTTAACAGATTATTTAAATTATTAACAATATCTATCAATACTTTCACCACCAAAGTAATCGTATAAACTTGATCAATTACCAACTCATTAACCTTATCAATAAGATTAAAAACTTTCTCAAACAACTCCTTATCAATACCTGTAACCTCTAATAAACTTATAATAAAATATCATAACCGGTGTCTCAGAAATAATGCATGAAATGAAACATAAACAAGAACATCACATGAAAAAAATTCCACACATGAACACATTACGTTTTTTAGGTGGAAACCAAAATAGGGAAAAACCTCGATGGGAGTTGGCACCCACAAATATTTGAACTCTTTCGAAGTATGCCCTGTTAGGAGCTTACAATATGCCTGGTTTGGAGCTTGATGATCTATTAGGATCAACCTCATGAGAGGATTTAACACTCTTTTGAGAGTTTCCCTGTTAGGGGACTTCAATGTTTAAGGCCTATTAGGACCTACCCGGTTAAGGGATTTAACCTGCTGCAACTGTTAGGGAACAATAGTAATAAAATGATCTATTACTTGCACTTCTTTGCTTGTTTAATCAGATCCAATTATACACAACACTCTACAACTCTTGGGCATATCTCACACTTCACTTGGATGGCTTAAAACATTCTCTAAGACCACCGACACCATAAACATCAACTGTGTCATCCTAAATAGCCATCTCAACTAGGTCAGCCACAAAACCCTTATTACATCTTGAATTTACAATTCAAATCATAAGAGATCATCACAAATCATTATACAAATCATTACAACAAATTACAATGCAATATCAACCGTTGGTTAATCATAACTCATCACGGAAATCTGATCTGTACCAAAGTCAAACCCTTAAAACACTCTACTAAGAATTTTGTTGATTCCCAAGAAAATCTTCCTTGAATCACATCAAAATAGCTATAAAATCTTTCACATAGATTGTGTCATGTTACCAACTTCATGTAGACTCATCGTCGATCACCGTCATAATAGAAATCATTACTGGTTTGATGATTTCTTCACCAGTCTTAAACCCTACTAAAACTTAGGCAAAACTTCATCAGAAATTTAAAACACGCCTTTCGGTAATCTCCATAAGTTCCAGTTCTGGTTACATACACCTTTCCATGATAAAAGTTCACCATCCAAACCAAAAATCACCAATCATCGGCGATCATCGGATCCAAACAAAACAACTCTTCTTTATCGATTAAAGTCCTATTTCACAAACTTTAGTTCTTTGTCGGTAAACCCTATCTTTCGGTAAACCAAATCACTTAGATGACAAAACAAGACATCAGGAACATCATTTGATATCAGTTGCCAGCAACGACAACACAAATAACTGATCATGTCATCTATTCATATAATCTCAATCTCTTCAACACAAATAGACTTCTATCCTTTACTGGTGTAGTCATCCAACTTCAACTGCATCACCTGCATCTGTATCAGTTATGCCAAATGCCAACAAGGTTCACTTACTATGAGTCATAAAAAGAAAAATACCAAAATTACAAAGCAAAAGGATAAGTTTGCTGAGTAACTTGAGTATCGAGATGCACAAAGATATAAACATTGAGTGGAGTGTATGCCCGCAAGTTAAAGTGATTACACGTACCATTTTGGGAGCAATTTCTTTAAGGTAGTATACATTCATCCAAAATACAAGCACATTATCACAATGATATTCCCCCAAGAGAGAACAAATCAAAGGATAATGATCACAAAACATAAGGTTTCTACTTAACTTTGGGGTCAATATGCTCTTATGATAAATAATATATATCATGTATATATTTGCATTGAATTGTCTTCATCCCCCAAAGAAAGTAGAACCACTATGGAAGAAGGGCACATGTGTTTTTTTATTCAACATAGGAAAGACCAAAAGAGATCCCAAATCTTTGTATTTTCCTCAAGTAGACAACACTAGGAACAACAAAGCAAAATTGAGAAACAAATAGAGGAAGGTTGCGAACATGCAAGAGATGAGAGAGAGAGAGAGAGAGAGAGAGAGAGAATCTACGACACAAATTAAGTTGATCAAGCAAGTCATATATCTCCCAATCTTTCTCAACATTATTTTGTGAAGGTGTACAATATGAAAGAGGGGCCACTTTGATCATGGTATGTGGAGCTACCACAAGTACCAAACAAGGACCATGATCCAATGATAGATTACTTTGTCTATTACTAGGAGCTGGGATTAATTCTTGTGAAAAAATTTCAAATAAATCATTGTCAACATCAACATATTCATATTCATCACTTGAATTAAAATTGTTAGCATGAACATCATTTTCGTCCATCTCTTCATCAAGATTAATAAAAATGCGATCTTTGATTGGAATAGAACATGAACCATCATTTTTCTTAAGCATTTTATGTCTTGGAGATTTAGGTTGAACTTCCTCCCTAGGGTTAGGTGAATGTTGGACAAGAGGGATCATGTCAAAATTTGAAGTCTTCAGGGAGGAAATGGGTTGAGAAGAAGCACAACATCTCCATTGGTGTTCTCTGGCACAATGGTTTCTTTTAGTTTTAGCTTAAGGTTGTGAAGGTTTAGGATCAATAGGCATAGGCTTCTTCTCTTCCTTTAAGGAAGGATGCATAGGAGAAGGTTTTTTTGGTTGAAAGATAAGAGATACTAGGTGCTTTCCTTTGTAAGATGTAGGAGCTAGAACCGTAGCATATAGAGGAGGAGTAGAAGGTGTAGGAAGAAGACTAGGTCCATCATGACGAGGAGGGATAGGTCTATCATAAATAAGAGGAATGGGATCAGGATCTCTAGGCTTGCTCAAGGATAAGATCATCTCATTCTTCCACCTTTGATAAGATTGAAAAACATAATCACTTTGAGGTTTAAGAGGTTCAAACTATTTAGACCAAAATTAATCAAGATTAGCATCTATATGCATCATCGTGGTTTGGTGCATTCTATGATTAATTGTTATGATTTTTTGATTAAAAATAAATTCTAAACTTGTGAACAGTAGAAGTGATCGCTTTCATGGAAGAGATCCAAGGATGTCCCAACTTCACATGAAATTGATCCAATGTAGGAATGATAGAAAAATTGATATCTAAAGATTTAGTACCAACCATAATGGGAAAAGTAATAGAGCCAATAGCGGGACAAGAGAAACTATCAAAGATATTAATCACCACATGAGATTTATCATATGTCATTTGATGCAATTGTAAGGTATAAAGATATTATTCAGTTATCACATTTACCATGCATGCATTATCAATGAGCATACCTCATGAGAGCATGTCTTTGATTCTCGCGGTGATATATAGTGGGCCACCAGATACTTCAATAGTCTCACTGGGATAAAAGGTAATACATAGGTCCTTAGTAGGTGTAGATTTATCAATAAGATTCACCACATTATTAGACTCAAGGCCAAGGTCATTAGGAGAAAAGGAAAGATGCTCAGACTCAATGACATTAGTGATAGAAATAGGGTAGACAACTGAGAGGGGGGGTGAATCGGTTGTCGCAAAAACTTACATTATTTAAACTTATTCTTAGATCTGATAATCAAGCATGAAATCATAAATCAGCAACACATCATAAACATACATAACACCAAAATTTTGGTACGTGGAAACCCGGTTAAGGGAAAAACCACAATGTGGATGAACCCACAATATAGGTATACTATGTTAGAGGTATTACAATGGGGAATGCACATGCATTTAGGCACAGTGCCTAGAGCTCACGGCTCAAAACAAAAAGGCTTACTTCCCAAGAAAGGCTCACTGCCTGTACAAACAATCACGGATCATATCCAAAAATTATGAACTAGGAAATAACATCTCCTTAATGCTTGGTTTAGTTCCATTGAAGCACAAAACAACTTTCTTCTTCACATTTCTTCTCTGCCTTCAAAAGATCTATATATTCAACGCACTTACATATACATACTCATCCACACACCACCAAACATTGAATACAAAATTATTACAATTATTTATACATGACATCAACCTTGGAGAAATCATTTAAGTCGGCTCAACACTCACCACCTAATTACAAAAATACAACCATAATTAATACAAAATTCCATTCAAACCAAGCAATGTTGGTCAAGACATAGCACAAACCCAAATCTTTTGCCTTGAACACATTACATTTCTAAGAATTATGCCTCAAACATCTGCAACACATTACAAGAATTTGGTTGGCCAAGAACATGAAGAACACCAATGTACCAAAGAAAAACATCAATTACGAACTCAACAATCAACGCAGACCACTGACACAAAAGGCACACAATCTAGAGATATCCACATGTATCATTAATTACCCTAGAAACATCCACACCAACACAAATTACTATAATCACCAACATCTTCATACAAAAACTTAGGAACACTAACTGTAATGACTGTCAACCATGAAAAATCACTTGCAAAGCTCCAAACCATGAACTACTTGAGTTGAGGGCACACTGTTGGACATTGTTGTTGCTAGGATATGTTGTTGTCATTGATGTCAACATATTCCTTCTCTAATGATTGCAAATTGGTTCATTATGATCTTGGTTTGGTGTATGGAGTATTTCTAGTATTACTACATTCTTCTGTATTGTTTTTGCTGATCCATGAAGCTTAATTGATCATATCATATGATCCGGTTTTGCAGTTTGTTTTTCTAATCAATGCTTTGCAGAGTTTAGTATTTCCTCTAATATATTCTAGTGTGATCAATTCTTGAGCTGATATTTTGGGATATTGTTTGGGATGGTCTTGTGCATCTTCATTTCATATGGTTAGTTATTTGGTGCTCCACAAGTTATCTTTCTTCGTGACAGTTGTTGTTGCTTGAGTGTTCTTGAGTTTCAAATGTTGATAGATGAATATTTGATAAGTGGTGTTTGTGCAGTTGTTTCTGATGATTCTATTGTGTTTGATGGTGTTTCCTAATTGTTTCCTATTTTTTTTATGATCTACATTGATCATTATGCAATTTATTGGTGATTTTATTTAACCGGTGATGTTCATCGTGTTATGTGTTTTTCCTGGTGGTGTAGCTGTTGGCATTTGTGTTGAGTATGTTGACATGATGATATTATGTTGTCATTGATGTCAATATGTTGGAGAGTGAACCGGCAATATGCTGAAATGTGAACCGATATATGTGCAAAGTAGTGAACATGTATATTGAAGCTAAACAATTGGCGAAGTGAACCGATATAGTGGTATAAACCAATATATTGAGCAATAGGTGAAGTGGTATTTTTGTCCAAAAGAGTTGGTATGATGAAATGTGAATAGGCATATGGAATGTTCTCTATGAAGACTTAACATGATATGACTACCGGTCGGTAGTTTTAGCTTAAGGGTTTCCGGTTGAAGTGTTCCAAGCCTGTGTGACTCAACCGATGATATTGTGTGATGAGTTAGCATTGTAAAGAAGATCCGATCGTGTTGCCACGTCAACTTGAGCATGTGAAGAATCTTGCATGAAGGAGATTTATCCTATCTACATCAAGAATGTGTGAAGTCCCTATAAACGGTGGAGAATGTGTGATGGGTTACAAGCCTCCATGAAAACGGTGAAGAATGAACGATGGAGAATGTCTTGAGATATGTTCAAGACTTTTGTATTCAAATGAAAAGTGTTCAATGGCCAGGATTGAACTGCCTGAATTGCTTAACCTAAATGTTTAGGGTTTAGGGTTTATGCTACCAACCTATCTGTTTCCTATAAGGTCAATGTTGTGTTTCTTTCTGAAGTTGTTGGCAAATGGTGTGTATGTATCCAAGTGAAGAGATACATGATTCTTGCCAGACCAGATGAGATAAGAGGATTGATTCTTACATTGTGTGTGTGCAGAAGGAAGGAACTTAAGCGGATCTGCATTAGGCATTGAGTGCTATTATCAGATCATTGTAATACCTATTGATCTTTAACCACTTCAACAATTGGAAAATCCCTTAACCGGGTATCTTTAATCAGCTTGTTGTAAATCCTTTAACAAGGTGACTCAAACTAATTGAGTTCTTGAAATCCTCTAACAAGGTAACCTCTAATAGGGTTTAACCCTTAACCAAGTATTTAGCCATCCCTTAACTGGGTATTTAGCCATCCCTTAACCGGGTGATCCCTAACAGGATCGGTTCCTAGCAGAACCTGTTGTAACAATCTCTAACTGGACTACGCTCCTAACAGAGTAGATTTCTAAAGAGTTCAAAAGAAGCTTGTGGGTATTCATCCCCACCGTGGTTTTTCCCAGTTAGGTTTCCACGTGAAAAATCTGTGTGTCATGTGTAGTATTTTTCATGTGATGATTTAAGTGATTTGTGTCTGAAGGCAAATCATGCTGAGCTAGTCATTATTACATTTCTGATGATAGATTACCTATTCATGCATAAGGGTGAAATGGAAGTGTAGTATTAAGTTGAGTGGAAAGCTAAGTGATCAACTGGTTAATGCTTGTCACAGTTATTATTAGCTTTACCAGTTGCACTCTGTTTTAGACCAGTGTTACTGTATGTCAGACATTTGCAATGTTTGCAGTCAAACCGATTAGAATGAAGATATTGTGACTGTACTGATTCACCCACCCCCCTCTCAATATCGGTTTGGTACTTATTTTTCATCATTGAGTTATCAATTGGTATCAGAGCATCCTCCAAGTCCTCTATGTTGTAAGCTTAACTGCTTAAGGGAAAGATCCTATTATAATGATGAAGAGAGAAGGTCCAAAGTTCAACAGAGATAACTTCAAAATTTGGAAAGACAGAATGAAGATTTACATCAGAAGCATGGGTGCTCAACATTGGAGCTATGTTGAGAATGTTTTTGTTATTCCTACTAGCACTCTCACCGATGATCAAAAGAGAGAAATAAAGGAGAATGGGGAAGTCATGGAAGCCCTAATCGGCATCTTATCTAACATTGAGTTTATTGATGTCCAAGATAAAGATAATCCCAAAGAAGTATGGGACACTCTTGAGAATATCTATGGTGGTGATGAGCATGTAAAACAAGCTAAGGAAGAAAGCCTCAGAGGGAAGTTTGAAGACATGCGGATGGTTGAAGGTGAGACCATTCAACAGTATGGAATAAGAATCAAAACTGTTGTTGGAGATATCAAGAGTGCAGGTGGTAAAATGGAAGACTCCACTATGGTAAGAAAATTTTTGAGATCCTTATTACTAGTCTATGCAATAAGGCTTGTTGATATTCAGGAGTTGAGATCAATAGACAAGACTAAGGTATCCCTAGACTCCATCATTGCAAATTTGACAGCCTATGAGCTAAATAGTTTTGATGGCAGTGTTCAAAAGACTGAATCAGCTTTTAGAGCTTCTGTTGTAGCATCTAGAAAAGGAAAAGAAGCAACCACTAGTGGCGAACCAAGACAGAGCAGAGAAATGGATGATGAGGAGATCCTAATGGAATTTGAAGCTCTTCTTGCTAGGAAACTTCCTAAAGGAACTAGTAAATACAGAGGTAAGCTCCCTTTGAAATGCTTTTCTTGTAATCAGATAGGACATATTGCTATAAATTTTCCTAATGGTGACAGCAAGGACAAACCGAAGAGGTTCAAGAAATTCAAAGGAGGAAACCGGAGAAACTGTTTTGTTGCAGTTGTTGAAGGTGTCAGAGATGAGGAATCAAAAGATGAAGAGAATGAAGATATTGTGTTTGTTGCAGTAAAGGAAGATGTGTGAGACAAGAAGACTCTTGTCTCCTACTTTGATAATTCCAATGAGTGTATTATTGACAGTGGTTGTTCTCACCATATGACTGGTGACCGGAGCAAGTTTTTATCCTTGGAAGAATATGATGGTGGTGTGGTTCGCTTTGGTAATGATGCACCATGTATGGTTAAAGGAAGAGGGTCCATCTCTCTGAATGGAAAGAGCAGTGCTGACAATGTGTATTGGGTGGAAGGTCTCAGACACAATCTATTAAGTGTTGCCCAACTGAATGACAGTGGACTCACTCAGGAATTCAAAAATGGAGTGTGCAAAATCAAAGGAAAGAATGGTGAATTGATGGCCAGCGGTATGCAGACCAAAGGTAACCTATTTCAGTTGAATGCAAATATAAGTACATGTCTTATGGCTAAATTTGATGATAGATGGATATGGCATAGGAAACTCTACCATGTAAACTTTGATAACATTGTGAAGGCTAGTAAGACCAAGGCAATCATAGGATTGTCAGTGCTGAGCAAACCGGAAAATCCTTTGTGCAGAGAATGTCAACTAGGGAAAATGTCTTCCTCAACTTTCAAAGGTAAATCTCTCACAGCAGATAATTTACTTGATCTTGTGCATACTAATTTGTGTGGTCCTATGAAAACTAGGAGTGTGCAAGGAGATAGGTATTTTATGATTCTTACATATGATTTCTCAAGAATGATGTGGGTCACATTCTTGAAGGACAAGTCTGAAGCCTTTGGAAAGTTCAAAGCTTTCAGAGCATTGGTAGAAAAGGAAAGTGGTAGAAGAATCAAATGCCTTAGAACTAATCAAGGAGGGGAATTCACTTCAGGTGAATTCAACAAATATTGTGAAGAGAATGGTATCAAGAGGCAACTGTCTGCCCCCCTGAACTCCACAGTAGAATGGCTTAGAAGAGAGAAACAACCAAACTGTGGTTGAAGCAGCTAGAACTATGTTGATCCAAGGAAAAGTTTCTCACACCTTTTGGAGAGAAGCGGTGAGCACTGCAGTATACACAATGAACCGGGTACTCATCAAGAAAGGAAAGGATAAGACTCCTTATAAGTATTTGACTGGTAAGACACCACTGGTAAGATACTTTAGAATGCTTGGTAGCAGATGTTATATCAAGAGAAGTGAACATCAGAGCAAGTTCGATGCAAAATGTGATGAATGAATATTCCTAGGATATTCCACCAAGAGCAAAGCTCTCAAATGTTTCAACAATAGGACTCGAAGAATTGTTGAAAGCATCAATGTTAGAGTTGATGAAAATCCTAGAAAACCTGAGGAAACCGGTAGTAAGCAAGTAAGAGATGAACTGGTAGTAACCTTCTGGGAACCAGTTTCTAATTAGCCAAGTACCCGTAACAGTGTTCCTACACTGGTAGATGTTGATGTTGATTATGATGAGGATGAAGAAGAAAAGCAAGAGGAATCAGTCAAGAGCATTCCTCGATATGTCAAACTGAATCATGATCCAAAGCAGATCATAGGAGATAAGGATGCAGGAATCCTTACAAGAAGAAATGTCAGAGAGAATTCTTGTATGATCTCTGAATTTGGGCCTAAATCATTCCAAGAGGCACACAAAGATGAAGACTAGATCAAGGCAATGGAGGAGGAGCTTGAGCAGATAGAGAAGAATGGTACATGGTCCTTGGTACCCAGATCAGAGCATAAAAATGTCATTGGAACCAAATGGGTTTTCAGAAACAAGATGAATGAGGATGGCACAGTGGTAAGGAACAAAGCCAGACTAGTATGTAAAGGATATGTTCAAGAAGAAGGAGAAGACTATGGAGAAACCTTTACCCCAGTAGCCAGATTGGAAGGAGTTCGCATGCTTCTTGCATATGCAGCTTTTAAAGGATTCAAGGTATACCAAATGGATGTAAAATCTGCATTCCTAAATGGAATACTCGAAGAGGAGGTGGATATAGAGCAACCAGATGGGTTTGCCCTATCAGAAGACAGTGACATCGTGTGTAGGCTTCATAAAGCCTTGTATGGACTGAAGCAGGCACCTAGAGCATGGTATGAACACTTGCACTCCCATCTTGTGAAGATTAGATTTGAAAGAACAAGTGAAGATAGCAATATCTACTTGAAATCAGAAGGAGATCATATTCTGATCTGTGAAGTATTTGTTGATGACATCATCTTTGGAGGAGATGACAAGATGAGTCATTAATTTGCTGATGAGATGAAAAAGGAGTTTGAAATGTCACTCATAGGGGAGATTAAGTTCTTCATTGGACTACAGATTCAAAAAATGAAAGATGGGATCTTTATTACTCAGTCCATGTATGTCAAAGAGGTGTTGAAGACCTTTGGCATGGAAAATAGTAAACCGGTTGGTACACCAATGGTGACCGGTTGTAAGCTATCAAAAGAAGATGACTTAGCGGTGGTAAATGAGAAGGATTACCGATCAATGATTGGTAAGTTGCATTATGTAGTGCATAGCAGACTGGACATTTCACATGTAGTGGGTATTACCGCTCAGTTTCAGCAAAGCCCTAGAGAATCCCACTTGGTAGTAGTCAAGCGGATTCTTAGATATCTGAAGGGAACTATTGGCTATGGGTTATGGTATCCATACAATAATGATTTCAACCTGAAAGTGTTGACAGATGTTGATTGGGTTAGTAATGTAGATGACCGGAAGAGCACAACCGGTGGTACATTATTCCTTGGTGGTAGACTGGTCTCATGGATGAGTAAAAAGAAGAGTTGTATCTCTCAGTCTATAGCAGAAGCGGAGTATGTTGCAGCTTTTATGAAGTGCACCCAGACTATTTGGATGAAGCATGTATTGAATGGCTTCAAAGTTCCTGTATCTGAACTGGTAAGCATATTTTGTTACAATACAAGTGCAATTAACATTTCCAAGAATCCAGTTTTGCATGCTAGAACCAAGCACTTTGAGCTCAAGTATCATTTCTTGAGGGAAAAGGTTCAAAACAAGGAGGTTGTACTGGAACATGTTTCCAGTAAGGAGTAGTTAGCATATATATTCACCACGCCTCTACCAAAGGCTTCATTTACCTATTTAAGAGGTGAATTAGGGGTGCTGCCCCTTCAAGAGGTGAACTGAAAGTATGTACTCCACATCAGTCAGGGATTGCAATGTCCATTATTTTTGGATTGATGTGTTGAAGGATGCTACTCCTCAGGGGGAGCAGCATAGTGGAACAGGAAAGCTTGTGCCTCCACTTTGGCATTATTGTCAAAGGGGGAGAAGATGTGAAGCGGAGAAGATATCCGCAACAATGGGGAGAAGATGTGATGCAGAAAGAGAAATCTTTGTATATTGCCATCAATGCCAAAGGGGGAGATTGTTGGCATTTGTGCTGAGTATGTTGACATGATGATATTATGTTGTCATTGATGTCAATATGTTGGAGATTGAACCGGCAATAAGCTGAAATGTGAATCGGTATATGTACAAAGCAGTGAACAAGTATATTCAAGCTAAACAGTTGGCGAAGTGAATCGGTATAGTGGTATAAACCAGTATATTGAGCAATAGGTGAAGTGGTATGTTTGTCCAAAAGAACCAGTATGATGAAATGTGAACCGGTATATGGAATGTTCTCTATGAAGACTTAACATGATATGACTACCGGTTGGTAGTCTTAGCTTAAGGGTTTCCGGTTGAAGTGTTCCAAGCCTGTGTGACTCAACCGACAATATTGTGTGATGAGTTAGCATTGTAATGAAGATTTGATCATGTTTCCACGTCAACTTGAGCATGTGAAGGATCTTTCATGAAGGAGATTGATCCTATCTACCTCGGGAATGTGCGAAGTCCCTGTAAACGGTGGAGAACGTGTGATGGGTTACAAGCTACCATGAAAACGGTGAAGAATGAATGATGGAGAATATCTTGAGATATGTTCAAGACTTTTGTATTCAAATTCAAAGTGTTCAATGGCCAGGATTGAACCGCCAGAATTGCTTAACCTAAATGTTTAGGGTTTAGGGTTTATGCTACTGACCTATCTGTTTCCTATAAGGTCGATGTTGTGTTTCTTTCTGAAGTTATTAGAAAATGGTGTGTATGTATCCAAGTGAAGAGATACATGATTCTTGCCAAACTAGATGAGATAAGAGGATTGATTCCTGCATTGTCTGTGTGCAGAAGGAAGGAACTTAAGCGAATCTACATTAGGCATTGAGTGCTATTATCAGATCATTGTAATACCTGTTGATCTTTAACCACTTCAACAGTTGGAAATCCCTTAACCGAGTAGCTTTAATTAGTTTGTTGTAAATCCTTTAATAGGGTGACTCAAACTAATTAAGTTCTTGAAATCCTCTAACAAGGTAACCTCTAATAGGGTTTAACCCTTAACTGGGTATTTAGCCATCCCTTAACCGGGTGATCCCTAACAAGATCGGTTCCTAGCAGAACCTGTTGTAATAGTTTCTAACTAGACTAGGCTCCTAATAGAGCCGACTTCTAAATAGTTCAAAAGTAGCTTGTGGGTATTCATCCCCACCGTGGTTTTTCCCAGTTGGTTTTCCACGTGAAAAATTTGTGTGTCATGTGTAGTATTTTTCATGTGGTGATTTAAGTGATTTATGTCTGAAGGTAAATCATGTTGAGCTAGCCATTATTATATTTCTGATGATAGATTACCTATTCATGCATAAGGGTGAAATGGAAGTGTAGTATTAAGTTGAGTGGAAAGCTAAGTGATCAACCGGTTAATGCTTGTCACAGTTATTCTTAGCTTCACCGATTGCACTCTATTTCAGACCGGTGTTACTGTCTGTCAGACATTTGCAGTGTTTGCAGTCAAACCGGTTAGAATGAAGATATTGTGACTGTACTGATTCACTCCCCCCCTCTCAGTACCGATTTGGTAATTTTTGTTCATCATTGAGTTATCAGTAGCATGTTGCGGTTGATCTTGGCGTGATTTCTGGTGGTGTTGCATGTTTGGAGATTTGATTTGGGTCCATGTTATGTCATGTATATCATTATATTGGTTCAGTAGTTGATCTTTTTATCATGTGATGTAATTTTGTAACTGTGAGTTAAGGGTTTAGCCGACCTTGTTATCAAGGTTGATGAATTGTATAAATAGGTGGTATTGTCGCGCAATTTAGGTATCAAGGTTGTGTCTGCATTATCAGAGAGTGGTGTATGTGAGAAAAAGGATTCAGATTTCGGTGTTGTGTATTAAGGAGAGATTGATGTTGTAGAGCAGACAATTGTGCTTAACTAGAATTGTCATCAGGCATTTGGAGATTCTATTATTGCAGTTCATTCCTTCTACATTGTAGTCTGAATCTTGTTGTAAGTCAGTGAGACTTCCCTGAGGGTTGTATTCTTCTGAGTCATTATATTTTGAGCAGTGAGCTCTGGGTAGTGTATCTGAATGCATGTGAATTCCCCATTATAATATTTACACATACTACTACAAAGTATCATCTTATTGTGGGTAGGTTCCCACAGTGGTTTTTCCCTTAACCGGGTTTTCCACGTCAAAATCTTGGTGTTGTGTGTTGTGCTATCAATTTTCTTATCTTTGTTATTGTTGCAGTTTATCAGATCTATTTTTGTGGTTAAGTTTTTAGATCCGGTGAAAATTGATTCACCCCCTCCCCCCCTCTCAGTTTTCCTCCATTGTTGCTACTAACAATTGGTATCAGAGCTAGATCCTTCAAAATAAGCTTGACCACTTGAGGAGATCCAAGATGGAAACTGGAATTGGAGGTGTTATCTTTAAGAAGGAGAGTCTGAGATTTGATGGAAGTAACTATGCTATATGAAATAATTGGATGAAAGTGCACTTGAGATGTCTTGGAGAAGATTACTAGAATATTACAAAGAATGCCTATTCTGCTCCTCTGAATGGACTAGTTATTGTTGATGAGATCAAGGAAGCTGAACATAGAATTAGAGAAAAGGAAGCATCATTGAGTGCCCTAACTAATTTAGAAATGAAAAATGTAATGTGACTTCAAACCGCACATGAGATCTGGGAGAAGCTTGAAACCCTGTATGAAGGAGACAAAAAAGTAAAAGTTGCTAAGTTGGAGAGTTTAAAAGGGAAATATGAGATGTTGAACATGGGAGAAGATGAGAACATAAATACCTTTATGGCTAAGGTGAACGACCTTGTCCTAGGTATCATATGTGTCAGTGGAACCCTTGAGGAAGATGATATTGTTGCTAAAGTGTTGAGATCTTTTCCTCCTACTTCTAAACATAAGGTAGCTGCTATTGATGAGAACCGGAGTGTGACTACAGTGACAAGAGATATGTTGTTTGGAAAAATTGCTGCATTTGAGCTGAGCAAAGTTGGTGAATCACATTGAAAGTCTGAGATAGCATTTAGAGCAGTTGTATCCGAAAAGAAGAAGTATGATCCTGAAGAATGCAAAATATACAAATATGAAAGAGAGGATAGAGATGGAAGGGAAAGAAAGTGAAGTGGATGAGCTAGAAGCATTGATTTCCCGAAGATTGCCTAAAGGAGCTGGTAAGTATGATGGAAAATTGCCCTTGAAATGTTTCTCTTGCAATAAGGTAGGACATTTTGCTTCTAAATGCCCAGAGGGAATGGCTAAGTATGATAAGCATGATAAATTTGATAAGCATGATAGAAATGATAGATATGAGAAGCATGAGAAGTGTGATAAGACTTACAAGTCTAACTGGAAGTATAGGAAATAGAAGAATTGATATTATGTTGTTGATGAAGGTGTTACAGATGAAGAATCAGAAGGAGATGAAGTTGTGTTTCTTACTATTAAATAAGATGGACAGGTACCTGTTGATTCTACTAGCTGCACTATCGAGGAGAAATCTTTAGCTGCTAAAGTTAAGGAAAGAGAAGAATGGGTAATAGAGAATGGTTGTTCACATCATATGACCGGTGATTAAAGAAAATTTGTGAGTATGGAAAGGTATGATGGTGGAATAGTAAGATTTGGAAATGACAAAGCCTGTGTGATCCGTGGTAGAGATTCTATTTCTTTTGATGGTAAGCATAATACTGGTGATGTTATGTATGTTGAAGGTTTGAAGCATATTTTTTGAGTGTTGGATAGATGGTTGACAAAGGTTATAATTTACAATTTAAGAATGGTAAATGCAAGATCCTAAATGCCTCTAGTATAGAGATTGCATCTGGAACTAAGACTGAATGTAATATTTTTCATTTGAATGTTGGTGAGAAAAGTTGCTTGATTTCTCAGATTGGTGGAAGCTGGTTGTGGCATAGGAGGATGTGTCATGTTAATTTTGATTCAATGATTAAGATCAGTTCTTTTCAAGTTGTTAGATATATGCCTAAGATTGTTAAGCCTACTAATCTGGTATGTAAAGAATGTCAATTGGGTAGGCAAACACGAATTTCTTTCAAGAGCAAGCAATATACATCTGATGGATTGCTAGATCTTGTGCATATCGACCTATTTGGACCTACAAATATTAGAAGTGTGCAAGGTGATAGATATTTTATGTTGCTAATTGATTATTAATCCAGGATTATGTGGGTTGTCTTTTTGAAGGAGAAATCTAAAGCATTAGACAAGTTCAAGATATTCAAAGCAAAAGTTGAGACTGAATTAGGATTGAAGGTGAAATTTCTGAGATCTAACAGAGGTGGAGAATTTTGCTCCAATAAGTTTGATTCATTCTATGAGAAGCATGGGATTAGAAGACAATTATTTGCTCCTAGAACCCCACAGCAGAATGGAGTTGTTGAAAGGAGAACAAGACTGTTTTGGATGTTGTGAGGACTATGTTGATTGAAGGGAATGTTTCGAAGATCTATTGGAGGGAAGTTATGAGCACTTTTATTTACATATTCAACCAAGTTCATATTAAAGTTGATATCGGTAGGACTCCTTATGAGCTATGGTTTGGTCGTGTTCCTACTGTGAGATATTTCAGAGTATCTGGTAGCAAATGTTATATCAAGAGAGATGATGACATAGGAAATTTTGATGTGAGAAGTGATGAAGGAATTTTCTTGGGATATTCAACAAAGAGAAAATCCTACCAGTGCTACAATAAGAGATTAAGAAAGATGGTGGAAAGTGAAAATGAGAAGGTGGATGAGGATCTTGGAAAAGAGATCAGAGCTTGCAGATATGATGATGGTCAGCATGTTGTTTTGAACCCTATTCAGAATGAAGAATCAAATCAGAATGATCCAGTAGAGATAGTTAATCTAGATGTTGTTGTTGTCGGTGGAGAGGTGCAAAAACCTGAAAAATTAGAACAATTAAAAGACTCTAAGGTATGTAAGATTGAATCATTCTACAAATCAGATTATTGAAGATAAAAATAAAGTTGTGATGACTAGAAGAAGGTTAGTTGTTGAAGAAGTATGTTTGATTTCTAAAGTTGAATGTAAATATTTTGTTGAGGCTTGCAAAGATGAAAATTGGATGAGAGCTATGGAAGAAGAACTAGATCAGATTGAAAAGAATAACACATGGGAGCTTGTGCCTAGACCTAAAGATAAGAATGTGATTGGTACTAAATGGGTATTCAAGAATAAATTGAATGAAGCCAGTGAAGTTGTCAGGAATAAAACAAGATTGGTATGCAAAGGATATTCACATAAAGAAGGGATTGATTATGAGGAGACTTTTGCTCCGGTGGCCAGACTTGAAGCTATTAGATTGTTGCTCGCATATGCTTCCTATAAAGATTTCAAAGTGTATCAAATAGATATCAAATCTGCTTTTCTGAATGCTCATCTTGAGGAAGAAGTCTTCATTGAGAAACCTGATGGATTTTCATTATCAGATGATGGTGACATGGTATGTAAACTGAAGAAAGCTCTTTATGGATTGAAACAAGCCCCTAGAGCCTGGTATGCTAGATTGGATAAGTATTTGTTGAGATTGGGATTTAATAAAGGGACTGTTGATAGTAATTTGTATTTTAAGATTGAGAATGATAACATCTTTCTTGTTGAAGTCTTTGTTGATGATATTATCTTTGGAGGAGATGATGACTTGAGTGAGAAGTTTGTCGGTGATATGCAGAAATAATTTGAGATGTCTATGATAGGTAAGATGAAATTTTTCTTAGGTTTGTATATTTCACAGACTAGAAAAGGTATGTTTATAGCTCAACCTAAATATGTGAAGGAATTATAGAAGAAGTTCGGGTTAGATGACTCCAAACCATTTGGAACTGATATGGTGACTAGTTGCAAATTGTCTAAGAATGATGAATATATGAAAGCTAATCAAATATTGTACATATCTATGGTTGGTGGACTGTTATATCTTACTCAGACTAGGTCGGACATTATGCATGTTGTGTGCATGGCTGCTAGATATCAAGTTGATCTGAAAGAGAGTCATGTCACTTTTGTGAAGAGGATATTCAGATACTTGAAGGGAATTGTGGATTATGGTTTGTGGTATCCGAAGAATGATGATTTCATGTTATGTGCTTATACTGATGTTGATTGGGAAAGTGATATTGATGACCGAAAGAGTACATCTGGTGGTGCTTTCTTTTTGGGTAAGAAATTGGTTTCATGGGCTAGTAAGGAACAAGATTTGGTGTCCTTATCTATTGTTGAAGTTGAGTACATTTCTATTGCTGGTAGTTGCACTCAAATAGTTTAGATGAAGCAAATTTTAAAGGATTTCAGAGTTATCTATGATGAGCCTACTATTATATATTGTGATGATTCCAATGTTATTAACATGTCAAAAAATTAGGTACAACATTCAAAGACTAAACATGTGTCAATCAAATATCATTACTTGAGAGAAAAAGTCAGTGAAGAAGAAGTGAAGCCAGAATATATGTCTACAAAGAAATAGATTGTTGATATTTTCACTAAGCCTTTGCCTGCAAAAATATTTGTCTATTTGAGAGACAAATTAGGGGTATCTACCCCTCCTAATGAGAACTAGATGCATTGAGTAGTATCAATATGGTGGACTTCACAATCTTATTCCTTTTATCTGGATTGATGAGTTGGTTTTTCTCCTCTGGTGGAGTAGTCTGGTTATGTGTTTTGGGGGGGAGAGATTCATGAAGGTGAATTTTGGGGAGAGAAGCATAATCAGTATTCTATCTTTGGCATTGTTGTCAAAAGGGGGAGAGAAGTGTGTGAAAAACTATTTTATCTGTTTGATTTTAGGGGGATTCTATTGGAGATATTTTCTTTCTTTGCATTGATTATTTTTCACATTCATATGTTGCCATCAATGCCAAAGGGGGAAATTGTTGGACATTGTTGCTGCTAGGATATATTGTTGTCATTGATGTCAACATATTCTTGCTCTGGTGATTGCAAATTGGTTCATTGTAATATTGGTTTTGTGTATGGAGTATTTATAGTATCACTACATTATTCTATATTAGTTTTGGTGATATGGGAAGCTTCATTGAGCATATCATATGATCTGATTTTCCAATTTGTTTTTCTGATTAGTGCTTTGCAGAGTTCGGTATTTCCTCTGGTATATTTTGGTGTGATTAGTTCTTGAGCTGATATTTTGGGATATTGTTCGGGATGGTCTTGTGCATATTAATTTCAGATGGTTCATGATTTTTTCCTCCATAAGTTATCTTTCTTCATGACAATTGTTGTTGCTTGAGTGTTCTTGAGTTTTAGATGTTGACAGATGAAGATTTGATAAGTGGTGTTGGTGCAGTTGTTTTTGGTGATTCTAACACGCTTGTTGTTGTTTCCTAATTGTGTCCTATTTTTTTTTATGGTTTGTATTGATTGTTGTGTGAGTTATTGGTGATTTTGCTTAACCGGTGATGTTCTTCATGTTATACAATTTTCCTAGTGGTGTAGCGTGTTACGATTGATCTTGGCGTGATTTTTTGATGGTGTTGTGTGTTTTGGATATTTTATTTAGGTCCATGTTATGTCATGTATATTATTATATTGTTGCATGGACAGGGGCATTGTATTTACACATTGCTTGTAATGTAGCCTTTCATACATATTTATTGTTTTATTGTGGTTGTCTCTTAGATTTTCCCTACATTGATATTAACTATTATTTATGAAAATTTCCTCATTCATTCTTGCTCATTGTATCCTCCAATAGCATTTTTTTATATCTGATTTGAATCTGGTTATGGTTGTCCTTGCTTGTATGACCTGACAATGTCTCTTCTATTAAGATCTATGTCATCATTTATAGCCTTCATGATCATTGTGTTGTCTTTCTTAGACTGCAAACTTTATGAATAAGAATGTTCATACTAATCTTTAGAATATTGTCTCTTTGGATAGTTACTGGTCTTATTGCTATTGAACCTTTAGATGACCACTTATGCATGTGAAAATTTTATGTTGTGGACTACATCTGTCACTGATTTTGTTTGTCCTTAGGACTATAAAATCCATCTCTATGGTGATTTGGGCTGTGAACTTCATGTATGAACCTCCTAATAAATAGTGCTTTTGACAAAAAATTTCCTCCTTGTCTCTGGGACTGTCTTTATCACTATTCTCTGTAGTATCTGGGGCAATTCCTTTATTTCTTACAATGATCTTGATAGTAAATGGCTCTAATTTTTCTTTGATATGGCTTCATTCCAAATGCTGCTAATTTTCACTACACTCTTAACCAACTGTGTATTCTTTCTTGACTCGGAACCTTGAAACCCCCATAGCATTGGAAAAAAAACTCTTCACTCTACATCTCCTTGACTAGCTCCAATATGACTACAACTTGAACTGTGATTGATCATTGGGCCTCTTTGATGACTATGAATGACACTTATCACAGTTCTCTTTAACCTCCATCAAGAACAGTATGTGTTGCCCTTTTGACTGATAAAATTATGCTCCTCTACTGACCTTTGAAATATGCATATCTTTACTTTCTTTTGTTGTTCTAGAGCTTAAGTTCACTATCTCTTTCTATTATTGAATTGTGACATGCTTCTTAGGAAGGTTTAATGGCATTGTGGTTTGAGCTCTAGTCTCAATCTTAATTCTTACTATCATGGTGATTGAACTTTTTTTTTCCATGGTTTGATGAACTTTTCAAATCTGCCACACCACCTATTATAATTGTGGCTTTTGGTTTTATTCCTCATGTTGTTAGACATTTTGACAGTGATCCTAATGGATCCATATGGATTTTTTGATTGAGGATTTCTCTAAACAGTAGTGGCTGGTCCTTTCCTTGTACTGAGATTATATTGAACTTTTTTATTGTTACATATTTTATTCTATACCAGCTGCTACAGTAAGGCTTTCTATATTAATTTTTAGTTTTGAACTTAAGGGGATCCTTGGAGGTTGCTTTCCTTAGTGGTGGGGTTTGACTGCAACATGTTGTTCTTTACATGTTGTATCTTTGTGAGTATTCATTGTTTGTATGTTATATTTCTCTGAGTTTGTTCATTTTTACTTCCATAATCACTCATATGATGGATCTAGTCATCTATTGACCATGGAATACAGTTTTATTCATTGTTGTATGTGTTGTCATTGAATGGCAGCTTTTACTTTCATTGAGTGGCAATACATGGGACTCTAGATACTGTTGTATTCTTGTTTGGTAACTAATTAGTGTCACCTTATGAGTGATGATTAGTATGTTGAGCTAGACACTTGTGGGAGCCCATTTTAACCCACATACTTGGCATTCATGAAATTGAAACCTGTCTTATACCTATTGTGGAGGGGAAAAGGTGAGACCGGGTGACTAGGATCTAATCCCACTTTTGCCAACACATTGGGAATATGAAAGAGTCTAGGGAGATAGCTCACTTTGGATACTTCTTGTGAGAAAGAGAGAGCCAAGGATTATCTCTTAGGGTTTCTATTCCTCTTGTTGCAAATGAAGATAAGATGTGAAAGATTGATCAACTAGACTAGGAGATAAACAATGAAGCATATATGAACCAAAATTGCATACACTTTGTTGTCCTTGATTTCAGTGCGGCTAAAATTGTGAGACAACCCTACGAAAATGGTCAATTTCATACCTCACGTCCTCCAAGAAAGGTTGATCGACAGTGGAGCTTGGAGTGGAGACACATGAAAGTGTCAAGTTAGATTCCCAAACTGCTTTTAATTCTTTGATGCGATGATTTGATCAAGAAAGAGATGAAAAGAATGAATTAAAGCATAAATGTGAGCAGTTAACCAGTGTGCTTCTTAAAGTTACATAATCTTCCTGGGAAATTAATCCAATTGTTTCCTCAATGGATATTGAGGCTCTCAAGAAGGTGGAACAAGTGTGCATCAAAGGTCGAGTAGTGGATGAGTGGATTTCTCGATTGAAATCAGAAGGTTCTCATCTTCTAGATTCAATGACTAAGTTGTTAGCTGACTTTGAAGTTATCCAAAGTCAAATGCAAGGTGTTAAAACTTATTTATCTCAAGAAGTAGAAGATATTGAAAGAAGTGCAACCCTTTGGAATAAAATAGAGGATTCTAGAATTGATGTCCTCGTGTAGAATAAGGTAATTCCAACCAGAGAGAAATATATCCAAATTTTGTCATTATTGTCTCACAAGAAAGAAACAATAAGGTCAATGATTATGGAGCTGGATCGAGAAAATAATGAAGGTGATGATGAAATCGATCTTATTTCAGCCAGAATAGCTGACATTCCTTGATACTTGTATGATGATAATCAAAACCTTGTGACCAGTGACGCCATCATACAAGAATTTATTTCCTTAATGGATCACTGTACAAAACAAGATTTCTCATTGAATGCATTTGATAAATTGCTAGAAATAGAAGTCAGTTTTTAAGTCCTTGCATCAATGTTGAAATATGAGAAAAGAAATACATAAAGGTTGAAGATGCAGTTTCTCGTGTTCGCACCATCCCCGACTCTACCCCAATATTGGACAAAGCCGAGATGGAAGCTATTCTGGTCAAGTTCGATGAATATCAAAAATCCAATGAGGAGTAGAAAGATGAATAAAGTATCATCTTTTTGACACTTTATTTTCATGTAGTTGCATTGTTAGATGCTGCAACTTTTCTCGCAGTTGCATATTTTCTTTCTATTGTAGTTATAGACAAGTGGGACTGTGTAGTTGAATTAGTCAACTGTGCCCACATTTTTCTCCACTCTTTTCCTATATAAGGAGGACGCTCATTTGTACTGATTTATCTTTAATATGCTTAGCAAAACTCTGCCAAATTTTTATCTCAATTAAGAGTTTGTTCTTTTGATGTAAAAAAGTGGATTCAAGGAAATAAAGATAGCAACCTGCTAGTTTCCAAACTTTGTGTTGGACTAAAGATTGTGATTGTGATTGGAATCATTCTTATGTTTAGTTCTCATAATCGTTCTTTGTGATCTTGAAACTTTTGGTGAAATTGTTAAAGTTTATGAAAGAGCTTTCTAATTGTGGAAATAGACTTTGTGTTGTTTACATATTTGGGAAATTTTATGATGTTAAGTGATTAGTAGTAGGCTTTGTATTGT
Organism: Cryptomeria japonica; assembly: GCF_030272615.1. NCBI lineage: Eukaryota > Viridiplantae > Streptophyta > Pinopsida > Cupressales > Cupressaceae > Cryptomeria > Cryptomeria japonica. The sequence goes on from NC_081409.1 coordinate 736,262,318, forward strand.
TGTTGTTACTTGTAGTTTAAGGAATTGGGAATTTATACTTGAAGAATTTCAGGTGCAAGTTAAATTTCTTACCATTTGTAATCTTTAGCTTAGTTAGATTTACATTCAAGAAAGACTTTGTTCTTCTCGATTGTAAGATTTTGGTGCAATTTATTGGAGTAATCTGTTCATTTCTTTAAGTATCATAAGTGATAGAGAATTCTAACAAGTGGAGGTAAAATACATAAACTCTAAAAAAAGAGAGTTATATGCCCGAAACTTACTCGCAGATTTTAGTTTCTTGTTAATTAGAGAAGAAATTTCAAAGGGAACCTCCCCTTTATGAGAGGAGAGATTAATTTCTCGACATAGCTGTGTGTGAATTATATATTTTGTCATTGGTACGCCAGTGACAAAATATCCACCCAACACACTTGCAGATCTGAATCTAAGATATTGAAAAAAGAGGAGGAATTTGGACGTGTACTTGATGCTGAAAAACTGAGCCAAACTGACTAGGACCAGGGTGCCATGCCCCTTTCCCTGACGATTTGACAAAGAGTTGCAACTGAAAGGCTGCAAACCCGAGATACCGAGCTTTCAACCTATTAAAAATCACTGAAATTGAGGGGGACCAGGGTGCCACGCCCCTGTCCTAGGAAGGACTGGGGTGCTACACCCCTGTCCCTAATGGATTTGGAGTAGTTTGAGGACTTGGGACTATCCTTGTGCCTTTTGTTGATCCGGGAAGCCTTCTAGGTACCTGTTTCTGCACCTGCAACTGAAAAAGGAAGGGGGTTTTGGGTGGCTATAGGGCTTTTCCTTGGTCAAAACACTATGTTGGTGTTTTCCACCTCCACAAATAACTAATTTTTATAGTAAAATAGTGTGTGCAAGACCCTAGGATGAATGCAAACAATCTAGAGCAACCTTAAAGAGCAAACCCTAAATGCTTGTAATTGACAAAGTAAATGCTCTAAATAAATGATGCAAAGTGATCTAAAGCATGAATATAAATATTCAAATTGATTTAATAAAGTTCATGCAAAGACATGAAAACAACATGAAATCATACCCAACCCCTAAGGGAGGGGTACAAGCCAATTATCAGTCGGTGATCTATTATTCTTCAATGTCTTCAAAGCTCCTAATTGATGATGAATGCTTCACAAATACTTGATGAATGCTTGATGAGTATTGTTGAATGTCATTGAATATTGTTGAAGACTCCACATAGGCTTCTCTTTCACTACATAGAAGGCTCCTTGCGCTTGCTTCACCAAAACTTCCTTATTCTTAGATCTTAGTCAGATTAGATTAGATCCCTTCAAATGAAGAAAGAGAGCTCTTATGTATGAAACCCTAGATCATAATTTCATCTTTAATCCAACCTATGATTTCAATTTTCCACCAATTTCTTGGGGTTAAGCATTATAATATCATAGGATTATGCTCCCAAAATTTTGAGAAAAATGTCAGGGACCGTGTTGCACTTGCACACGGTCCGACCAACTTTTCACCAAATTTTCAGGGCCGTTAGATATGGTGATATTAGAGTGAATCCTAAACTTACAGCTGATTTTGAGATGTTTTGATATGTGAAATCGGGTCTTAAAGGTCAAAATAAGACATAATTAGGGTTTATGATTTAATGATTCATTAGAAGAATAAAATAAAAAGAGGCACACTTAGGGTAAAGGGCCCAACTTTATAATGTGGGGAGTGATGACAAATGACTTTAGATTTAATTAAAGTAATTAATTAAATGTTTAAATGGAAATTACAATGCAAGATGCAAACGCATTAAGGCGGGTGCTAAACAAAGCATGGAATTATACCACCCTAGCAAGGGTGTACAATTTGCAACATTACATTTAGCCCCCACTTTAGCGATCATATGACACTGCATGCATATGCAAGCTAAAGTAAAGAAAAGTAAACATTCATGAAAAAAGGTATATCCACAAGTTGTTGGACGAAGCCCCCAGCGGTATCTACAGTACACAATTAGGAACCGCACCCTACAAAACCACATGTTAGATAAAATCACAAAATCAACTAAATGCTTACTAAGGAAGGTGATAAAAATTTGAGGGTAGCTATATGCCTCCCCTGTTTCGGCTTGCTAATTTAGTGAGTTGAAACAGGGTATCATGCTTACCACATCGAATTGTGAAAGAAGATTGATGACAAATGCTCACAAGATTATTTGATACAGGATCAAAAACTAATAAAGAATCATTTGGTAAGAAGGAGAACTAATCCTCAATTCCAACACAACAAAGAGTTTGAGGATTTGACAACTGTCTAACACAAGATGAAAGATTTAAATGGAAACAAATGCAAGAGATATAATCCAAAAATGCAACTCCATAAAGGAAATTGGAATAGAATGGAGAATTTAAATGACATTTGAGAGATATTATTTATAGCAACACTCTTCTAAAAGAAGGCAAGATATCCTCACCAGGGACATGCACGTTCACAAAATAGAAGGGTTTATTATAAAAGATACTACTCAATAAAGAAAAGAAATTGATGAATGATCAAAGACTTCCAACACCAAGAAGGAGGTCCCAATTAAGGATATGTACTTAAGATCCCCATTAGGGATGCTTGTTCTAAAATGAGAGAAGGAATTCATAAATGAATACACCTCTACAATCAATAAGAAATCCTTATAGAAGACACTACTTCATAAAGGGGAAATTTTGATCATAAGAAGGAGAGATGTTTGAAATCACTCTTGCCCCCCATATATAGGAAGAAGAGATGAGATAGAAATAGGCTATTATTTTTCTTCCAAATTATGATTGCACATGAAATTTTACCATCATGAATGACAACAAGACCCCAGTAAGTGGGATACCAATGTCACATAATGATGAGCAACATAATAGCCTTTAATGTTATTTAAAGACATGATAGATTGAATGAGGTATTTGAATATGACATGTTAAATGCTCTACTATAAGTGAGATTAAAAACATGTATAAGATGATGAATGTTAACAAGTCTTTAGAAAGAGAGAAGTTTATAGGAGAAGAATAGGCCACTAAGTTATACTTTTCTTGCACACAAGAAATCTTAGGAAAGGGATAATTGTAATTCATTAGAGCCTTAATCCTAGAAGAAGGATTTTATAATGATTAGAAAACAAAGTCTCATAAGTGGGATTAGAAAACTCTTGAGGAGATTCATAAAGATATTTGTTCATCACCAAGATTTCCTTATGAGGGGGATGAGTGTTGAAAAAAGTAGAAGATGTTTTAATTGAGGTGAGGTCATCATCACTACTAAATATAGCATTCACATTTAGCGATGGTCTTTTAGATGCTTTGGTGGGATTAGAAGGATCATATCTAAGCCCAAATGAAGCTTCATGTGTGTTATGTTCTAAAGGAACTTTAATTCCTTGTTCATTTGCACCACAACCATTACCATCATAGCCACTCTTAGCTAAAATGTGGAAACCAGGACCATAAAAGGATGCCAAATTAGAGAGAAATGGTTGTGCCTCATAGGTCTCAGTGCTATATGAATTAGAGGAAGGATTTGAAGAATTATGTGAATTAGAATCAGCCACAAAGTGGTTACTTAGTTGTTCAGACAAAGTGGGTTTCTCTTCAGGTTCCTCCTTAGATTTTTCCTTCTCAGTATTAGATGGTTTCCAAGATACTCTATACTCTCCTACAAAAGTAGGGTTAAATTCTAGAGATCCCCAATCATCATCTGAGAGCACTCTTTCGGGAGAAAGGATATCTTTAGGAGAAGATTCTGATTGAGTAGAAGAATCAAGAGTACTGGAAGGAACAAGATCATTAAAGGAAATAGATGTATTTGAAGAAGTAAGAGGATTGGGAGAAGAATGGGAAGTAGTTGAACAAGAAGATCCATATTTTAATGGTTCTTGAATATTATCAGCTAACAAGGTGTATGTCTTATTGTTGTAAATGAGCTTGACTTACCTATGCAAAGTTTAGGGGACATCTTGCATGCTATGAATCCAAGGTCTCCCTAATAGAAGGTTATATGTCAAATTACCAAGCATGAAATGAATAGGTGTAGGTAAAATAATAGGACCTACCTTAACATGCAAGGTTATGACACCTAGATATTGTTTAGCAACATTATCAAACCCTCGAATAGAAATAGAAGCAGGTTCGATGAGAGAATGATCCACAATAAACTTATCCAATAAGTCCACACCAGAATCATTAAGGCCAGACCCATTATCCACAAGGGTTCATCTTATAGCACTATTTTTTATAATAACCACAATCATAAGGGGGTCATATTGATGTTGGATTTCATGAGAAGGTAACTCATCTTGTGTGAATACAATTTGAGCTTTGGGCTTGTTTGTAGGATCAATCAAAGAAGCCATGTTATTAGGTGTCACTACAGGTGGGATATCTAAGTTTTTCAAAGTATCTTGTAACATCCCATGATAAGCAGGTGATGTTTGAACCAAACCCCAAATACAAATCTTGGCAGGAGTAGCTTTAAGTTGTTCAATGAGATCATACTCCTTACTAAGAGTCTGTGATATACGAGGTACTTGTGGAAGAGTAGGTTGAGAGGGAAGCAGTAAAGTTGGGGTAACTAGAAGAGGATTAGGTTGCCTATTATTTCTTGTGTTGTAGGTATGAGCAATCGTATTATAACTCTCTCAAGTGATTTTCTTAGCATACTCATAAGGGCTCTTAGTAGGATAACCTCCTTGCACAGTAATAACAGGTTTCTTAGGAGTGCAAAAATAATCATTAGCATAACCACCTTGAACCACTAAGATAGGCTTACATTGAGAGATTTGAGAAGGGCAAGCACCTTGAACTGTGAAGAGGGGTTTATTAAGTGTTTCATTCACATGTATCAAATTGATTGAAGATGGTTTAGGAATATCAAAGTGTCCTTATGAATTTTAGAAGAATAATGGACAAGATTGTTGGAAGGATTTTTTATAGTCTCTTCTTGCACTAAAATGTTATCTTGGATAAGATAAATTTTAGGAGGTAGACTAGGAGTAGGCATTGATGTTTTAGAAGAAAGAGTATTAGTAGGAAAGATGATATCATCATTTATCATCAAAGGATCTAAATAGGGAATAGACTCTCTAGGAGAAGGATCAACATTATGTTGGACACAATGGATCACTGAGAGGAGGGTGATTCAATGACTTAAACAATTTTTCTTCAATAGAGATATACCTATACTAGATAAAACAATCTAAGTGCTAACCGGTAGCCAAAAAAGTGCAAACTAAGTGTGTGAAAGGATTTTATATAACATCAACATAACTCATACACAAGAATGCATTACACAACACCAGATATATGAGGAAAACCCAATGTGGGAAAAACCTCGGTGAGAATAGTTGCTGGAGATCTTCTGCTCCAATCCAGCCTCACAATGTAAAAGTTATGATTATAATTTTAGGGCACCAACCCCTGATTTATGAGCACCAACTCAAAGGATCACCAACCCTTGCACAATTTATAGGCTACAACCCCTACACTAAGCACCTACTCAGTGAAAACAATATTAAAACTTAGTTATACAAATGGGATCCTTGTTGCAAATGAAGTTTTGCAACCCTTCAAAGTTCTGCATTGTCGGTTTCTAACTCACCAGTTTGTATCAGCTCAATACACACTGCAACTTATCCTTTCTGCTGATTCTAACTCTACTTAATCTTCTCTCCCTCTGTTCTTCTGAAATCAAATCACACTTGATTACTCTCTATCAAATATTGCTTGCTTCATATTTTCACCTCTCCATTCTTTGCTCACTCTACCGGTTTATTCTTTACACCAGTTTACCCTGCTTCTCCCTATCAGTACAGTCTTCACTCATAAACACTTCAAGTGTCTATATCTTCAGCTCTCATAACAACAATTTCACAGTCTCTGTCACTCTTCAATAGCCATTTTATCTGTCTTAGGTTACTATATTTAAACTCAGGATTTCCCACCAAAAACCAATTCAAATTCAGGCGGTTAGGGTTTCTTTCATCGATCAAATCTTCATCAAATCTGATCCAATCTGCCTTGGATCGATCACTGACATTAGAGGAATGCATCTGTATGCATTTTCCATCATCCAATGCATATTTGCTAAAAATAGAAAATCTAACCCTAATTTCCAGCCTTAAAATCTATTGACCCATTTATGACCCAGTTGTTTCCTTCTCAAGATACTCTTGCATTCTGATTTCCTTGCTTCGATCCAGGTGCCAACAACTCCCTGACCTTTCTCTATCATTCCTTCTTCCTCGAGCCGCAATGATCTGTTAACAACCCATGATTTGTGGCAGTTTCATTTAATGTCAACTAACCACTCCAACAACCATATCGATAGACACTTTACTGACTTCTACATGCTTGCCACCTCAGCTCCACATGGCATCATGTCAACATTCAATCAACTGACCGATTAAGAATCAGTTCAACCCTGAACATATTTACTGGTACAAACCCTTCTACCGGTGTACCAAATACACAGGATAACCACTATTATCAGCATTACCCAATACTGATAGTTCATCTTGCCTTCCAGTATATCTTCATGCCACTCATTCAGTTCAGCTCATCGAGTGTTGTTGTGATTCATCTAACATTTCACCTCTTCATCACAAAAAAACAACCAGCCTTCATATCGGTTTATGCCTTACTGGTTAATACTTAGACATTCCAACTCACTCCTACATCTCACCTTATACCGGTGATATCATTTGTCAACACATAATCATACTTCTCTTCTTTATGTCAATTCAACCTTCTTCATACCAGGTTGACACACCCTACTTGTAGCAGCCTACAATCGATTGACATCAATGACAACTCAATGCCAACACATTACTCTCTAAAGTCTCATCTTTGAGAGGGTTATCTTTAAAAGATATGTTAACAATCTCTTCTTGAACTAAAGTATCCTCCTGAGTAGAACCTATTTGGGGAGAAGGAGATGCCTTACCTTTAGAGGAAAAATGATTAAGATTTATGGAAGCTGAGATGCTATCAAAAGAGTTACCAATCATGATTTCATCCTCTTTGGCTAGGATTCTCTCATGGGGTAGAGAATAATCAACACCTTCTTCTAATTGTTCATCCCAAATAGTGAGGTCTTTGAGAAAAGTGTTAGAAATATCTTGCACAAAGATGTCCTTATTGTTATTGCCAATTTTGGGAGAAGGAATAACATTGCTCATTAATTCTTCATCCTTAGGAGGGAGAGAATCACTACATGTGTTTAAATCATCCTCTTACCTCAAAATGTGTTAAATAGGATCTTTATGGGAGAGAGCATTAAGGAAATTGGTTGTGATTTCATCTTCTTTTTCTAAGGCATCTTTAGGGGTAAGACAAACTTTAGGAGAAGGGTAAGCATTTATCATTAATGCATCATCTCTAGTGGGAATTTTGTTGGAATCAAAAGAGGAAATTCCATCACTAGGAAAAGTAGAGACAATACCATATTCTTGCACAAAATGATCCTCATTAGGGGAGTATTCTTTAGGAGGGAGATGAACATCTTTCTCCAAAGATTCATGTGCTTAGGAAGGAGATCTTTGGAAGAAGTGCCCATAACCTCTTGTTGCACTAACATGCCCCCATTGGTAAGACCAAATTTAGGAAAAGATAAGTCAGTATCCATCAATGCCTTTTCACTTAGAGAGAAAACAAGAAAAGAAGGTAAAGTAACACTAACAAAGGTTTTTATGATATCATCCTCTTCCTCTAAGATAGCTAGATGGGAAGGGCACATTTTAAGAGAATTATCAAGATCACTCTTCAAATTTTCATCCTTGGAGAATGGGAGAGTTTTGAAGGGGTTGGTAACAACTCTTTTAGATACTAAAATATTATCATAGATAGAAGTAGGTTCTTTAAGAGGGAAAAATTGAAGCAATGGAAGTTAACCCAATATGACATCTATGAAATGAATGCATCATGACAACAGTTTTCCTCTTTCAACTGATAACATATGCAAAATAGAAGGAAATGTTCAATTTTAACCAATGCAAGCACTCTAAATATGGATTTGTAAAATTAAATTTATGAGTGAAATGTGTTCCTAAATCAGATCTAAAATTAATGATCCAAATTAAGTTATCCACAAGTTCAATTTTGAATTGTAAAATTAGGGATTTAACAAAAATTGACCTCTAAACTTTTTAAATTTGCAAGGAATTAAAACTTGTAAATGTAAATTTGAATTTGAAATAGAAAAAGCACTAAGATCTGAGAAAATAAAATAGAATTAAAGAAGATTGGATTCATGTCGGGTTCACCAAAATGTGGAGGGGAAAAAGCGAGACCAGATGACTAGGACCTAATCCCACTTTTGCCAATACATTGGGAATATGAAAGAGCCTAGGGAGATAGCTCACTTTGGCTACTTCTTATGACAAAGAGAGAGCCAAGGATTATCTCTTAGGGTTTCTATTCCTCTTGTTGTAAATGAAGATAAGATGTGAAAGATTGAACAACTAGACTAGGAGATAAACAATTAGGCATATATGAACCGAAATTGTATACACTTGCAGATCTGAAACTGAGATACTAAAAGTAGAGAAGGGGGAGGAATTTGGATGTGTACCTGATGCCGAAAACTAAGCCAAAATGACCAAAACCAGGGCGCCACGCCCCTGTCCCTGATGATTTGACAGAGAGCTGCAACTGAAAGGCTGCAAACTTGAGATCTTGAGCTTTCACCCTATTAAAAAACACTAAAATTAAGGGGGACCAGGCAACCACACCCCTATCCTGAATAGGACCAAGGTGCCATGCCCCTATCCCTGATGGATTTGGGGAAGTCTGAGGCCTTGGGACTATCCTTGTGCCTTTTGTTGATCTAGGAAGCCTTTCGGGTACCTGTTTCTGCACCTACAACTGAAAAAGGAAGGGGGTTTGGGTGGCTATAGGGATTTGCCTTTGTCAAAACCCTGTGTTGGTGTTTTCCACCTCCACAAATAACTGATTTGTATAGTAAAATAGTGTGTGCAGGAATCTTGTGTGTGTGCAAGACCCTAGGATGAAAGCAAACAATCTAGAGCAACCTTAAAGAGTAAACCCTAAATGCTTGTAATTGACAAAGTAAATGCTCTAAATCAATGATGCAAAGTGATCTAAAGAATGAATATAAATATTCAAATTGATGTAATAAAGCTCATGCAAATACATGAAAACAACATGAAATCATACCCAACCCCTAAGGGAGGGGTACAAGCCAATCGTCATACGGTGATCTCCTATTATTCTTCAATGTCTTCAAAACTTCTAATTGATGATGAATGCTTCACAAATACTTGATGAATGCTTGATGAATGTTGTTGAATGTTTTTGAATGTTGTTGAAGACTCAACATAGGCTTCTCTTTCACTAAATATAAGGCTCCTTGTGCTTGCTTCACCAAAACTATCATGTTCTTAGATCTTAGTCATATTAGATTAGATCCCTTCAAATGAAGAAAGAGAGCTCTTATGTATGAAACCCTAGATCTTAATTTCATCTTTAGGCTGACCTAGGATTTGAATTTCCCACCAATTTATTGGGGTCAAGCATTATAATATCATAGGATTATGATCCCCAAATTTCAAGAAAAATGTCGGGAACCGTGTTGCACTTGCACACGGTCCAACCAACTTTTCACCAAATTTTCAGGATTGTTATATATGATGATATTAGAGTGAATCCCAAAGTTACAATTGATTTCGAGATTGTTTGATATGTGAAATCGAGCCTTAAAGGTAGAAATAAGACATAATTAAGGTTTATGATTTAATTTTGTTGGAGGAATAAAATAAAGAGGGGCACACTTAGGGTAACGGGCCCAACCTGATAATGTGGGGAGTGATGAAAAATGACTTTAGATTTAATTAAATTCTTAAAGGGAAATTACAATGCAAGATGAAACACACTAAGGCAGGTGCTAAACCAAGTGTGGAATTGTACCACCCTAACAAGGGTGTACAATTTACGACGTTACACCTACATAGTGAACAAACATGCTAGATAAAGCATGGTACTTGTTGCTATCCCATGGCACCCTATTTGCATTGATTCTTTTCATTTTGATTCTTATATGATGATTACTATAGGTATGTGTTTTGATATTCTTATGCAGATGAACTATATTATTGATGAGTTTGAGTGTGAGAATATGATAATCCTCATTGCTCTAACATCATTTTTTCCAAATCTACTACAGGTACAGGTACCCGAAAGGCTTCCTTGTGCCTTTTATTGGATGATCATTTGAGACTTCAACAAATCTCTCAAGTTTAGAATCAGTGTTCTAGGCAATGACGGGTTACCCTGTTATCCCACTCATCTTTCTTCGGTTATATAGTTTACTTTCATGTTTGTATGAAAATATTTGTCTATGGTTTCAGCTATTCTCACGGCTTGTATGGGATTTAATGTATAGTTTGATATTTATAAATAAAAATGTGTTACATGCAAATGTTTTATTCATGTATATCTCTTTTGATTCAAACAATTGCACATTTAAAATAAGATACTTGTATGGTATACATGTTTATTTGTAAAGATAGCAAACTTGAAAAAAAATTATGTACCTTTTAATCTACTATGTATAAGGCCTCAACATAGGTCACCAAATTTGATTGTAGTAAAATTTAGGTAGCATTTTGGCGACCTCTCAAGGGTGTTTGCCTGCTAAACAAGTAGAAACCAGTAGCCTAGCATATCCATTGGGCATTGACTCAAATCTGCCCTTTTTTTTTTAAATATGGAACTGCAACTCTTCACCTCAAATGAAACCAAAACAATTGAAAACTAAAACTACTTTGGCTCTGCATATAGCTGAGCCTGAAAATTATGTGTTAGCACTTATTGAAATCTGCAAACAAACTGAAAACAACAATGTGTTGAACGCACTTATCCAACTGAAACTTGTTGAATTCTGAAAGCAAACACACAAAATAGGAAAATTGAAACTGCACAGTGCTCAACAACACTTATTGAACTGAAACTACTATAGCTTGGCTTATAGTTGGGCCTGGCGAATTGCTGAAATCAAAAAATGAAACTGAAACTACTTCTACTATGTACATATGCAAATTATTAGTACTCAATAGTATAGTTTGAGGTCAATCTCGTTGAAAAGGATTGGCAGCACCTCTCCATCAAAATTTGCAAGGTGGAATGCATTATTATGTTTTCATTCTATGATAACATATTGGTCATCTCCTGTGGCATCAAACTTGGTATGTCTACCAGGTCTATTTTTTAATTCATCCCACTTAAAAACAAGATCACCTTGATTAAATATGTGTGGTACAACTTTTTTATCAAAATTTATTTTCATCTAATCATGGTGAACTTCCATCTTTCTATATGCTTCTTTTCAAGTTTCTTATAACTCCATGAGCTGAGCAAGCCTAATTTGCGTTGGTTTCTCTTCAAGTAATTCTAGCTCTTTAATGTAATTCAGAGTTGGCAATTCAACTGAGATAGGTAACTTGGCTTCTTTGTCATAAGTTAAAACATAAGGAGAGTTATCTTTGACCTATTTGATGTAATTCTATCAGCCCATAGGGCTAACTTGATCTTTTCATGCCAAGTTCTCTGACTCTCAACTATGGTTTTCTTTATGATGTTGATCAAGTTCTTGTTAGTTGATTCAGCCTGTCCATTACCCTAGGGGTAATAATTGGATGAAGTATTCAAATAGATATTGTGCTTAACTAACCAATCTGAAACTCTAAGACCAATGAAAGCTAAAGCATTATTAGAAATGATTGAGTCTGGAGTACCAAACTTGGACACCAAGTCTTGATATAAGTTCAGGACAGAAATTTCATTAGCTTCTCTCAATGGTACTACTTCTATCCACTTTGTGAAATAATCAGTTGTTGTAAGAATCCATTTGTGGCATGCACTAGAAGGTGGGTTAATAGGTCCTAGAAAATCAAGCCCCCACTTTACAAAGGGTTGTTCAACCTCAATTGGTTGCCTACGAGCCTTTGTTTGCCTGCAAACAATGAACATTTTTCACACTTTCTCACCCATGAGTGAACATTCTTGAACATATCTGGCCAATAATAACCAGCTCTCATAATTTTCAGAGTTGTTTTTCTAGCTACAAAATGACCTCCTGAAGGTCCTTCATGAAGTTCTTGCATAACTCTATCAATTTGTCCTGGCTTAATGCATCTTAATAAAACATTATTATAGTCTTTTCTGAATAACACACCATCTATTAAAGCATAAGGAATGGCTTGAAGCCTGAAATACCTTCTTTTTGACCTATCTAGACCTTCCAGACAGTCACTAGTTTACAGATAATGAGAAATCTATTGATTCCAAGTTGTTGGTACAACTGGGACAAGAGGATATTCATCATTATTTAGCAATATTTCAACTTTTTGTTCCTCTTCCTTGTTGTTTTATGCACTTCCAGCAAGATGTTCGCATAACCTTTGCCTCTAACCAGCTTTATTACTTTGATGGAGATGCCATACTCCATTTCTTTGGTGATCCAACTTGCTCTTTTACCATTTATGTCTTTGCTGAGAAAAAAGTCCTTAACTGTTGGATGGGAAACCATAAATTGAATCTTATTATTAGAAAGCATGTGCCTAAATTTTATAAGGCTTCTTATTACAACTAGTGCATGCTTCTCTACAAATGAATACCTAGTCTCATAATCATGCAAAATCTAATTGGCTATTCTGAGCCTTCATCATTTTGCTGACACAACATTGCAGATATAGTATCCTCACTCCCAAAAGCATATAAGGTAAAATATTTTTCAAAATTAGGATTTATGAGAGTAGCGTCTGTTGCAATTACCTCTTTTATCTCTTCAAAGCTTCTCTTACCTTCCTTAGTCCACTGAAATGGTATGTTTTTCTTGAGCATGGTTGTAAGTGGTTGCATTAATGTTGCAATATTAGGAATAAACCTTCTGACGAAGTTAATCCTACCTATGAAACTCTGAAGTCCCTTCTTGTGTGCAGGTAAGGGTAAAGCAAGTATGGTTGTGATCCGCTCAGGGTCAATTGAAATCCCATATTTTGAAACAATATATCCCAGCAATTTGTATTCATGGACATAAAATATGCTCTTCTTGGGATTAAATAAAACTCCATACTCCTTGCATCTCTCAAATACCTATCTAAGATGGTCAACATGTTCATTAGCATTTTTGGAAAAAATAGTTACATCATCTAGGTAAACCAAAACAAACTTATTTATCAAGACTTGAAAGGCCATGTCCATTGCTCCCTGAAATGTTGCCCATGCATTGGACAATCTGAAGGGCAATTTATTGTAAGCTATTGTACCCCACTTGGTGGTAAATGTTGTTTTATACTCGTCCTCTTCTTTGACCAGAATTTGGTTATATCCTGAATAACCATCAAGCAATGAGAATCTCTCTGAACCTGATACAACCTGCAAATTTTGCTCCATTGAGGGCAACAGGTAATGGTCTTTTAGAGAGGCTCTATTCAAGTCTCTAAAATCAACACACAGTCTAAGTTCTCCATTCTTCATCCTAACGGGAACTAGATTAGACACCCAGGATGTATGTTTGATTAGAAATATGATATTTCCTTCAATCAGCTTATTTAACTCAGTCTTCATAAGATGTTCTAAACTTGGATTAAGAGGCATTTATTTATGTCTCATTGTTTTTGCATTATCTACCATCTCTATGGTATGTTGAGCTAGATTTCAAATCTTCATACCTCCTTCTAAAAAATATATCACCGAATTATTAACAAAGTAATACGAAAGCATGCTTTTCTTCAGGGGTACATACCTTGCCAATTTTTAACAGTTTGTCCTTGAATATTTTAATGGGCTCATAGTGTTCCTCTTTTTTACAAACATGTTACCTTTGTCATTTCTGAATTGATCATCTATATTAAAAATTGATTCAAGAGTTACCAAACCCTTGGGCAGCTTGTTAGTTTTTAGTTGAAGAAACTGGTTTTCATACTTTTCATTGAACTTGCATTGATTTCTGACAAAAAACTTAGCTTCTTCAATTAAGAAGTTAGCAATCTATTCATCTGAGTCAAAAACCTACCAATTAACACTCCTATCTAGAACTGAGGGCCTTACAACAACCTTAACATATTGTTGACTATCAATATTTTCTAGCTCCTTTGGGATATCAAATTGAGCACCTAAGGCAGCTAGTCTATCTGTTTCTTTATTCTGATTTCTAGGTATAGACAACAAGTTAAAAGCTTCAAAATCTTCAATCAAATCCTAGATTCTATGTTTGTACATCTTCAAAACATCATTTTTCATGACATGGATATTTCTAACTTGGTTCGCAATCAATTCACTATCACCAAAAGATTGCAAACACTTAACTTTTTTCTGCCTAGCCCATTCTAAACCATGTGCAAGTGACTCGTATTCTGCTATATTATTTGTAGAGCTGAAATAAAATCTGAAAGTAGTGTAATATTTCATACCTTTGGATGAAATAAGCATAGCACTACCTCCAGAACCTAGTTTACCTCTTGAACCGTCAAAGTAGAGTTGTCAAACTTGATTTTTTTGCTTTTCTAATTGTTGGTTCTGCTGGGTTTCATCTTTTTCAAGGTTAGGAACAACGATACCTTCCTCATGAATCATGTAAATACCAAGTCCTACCTCATCCATGTTGTTGAAAGGATCCTCTTCAATATTTTGATTTGCCCACTCATCTAAGATCACATCAGGTATGCCTTCCATAGGTGTGTTTGGATCTTGGACAGCAAGTACTTCTTCATGTTGACGAACAAGAAGATTTGTATTTATAGGACTTGGTGCATATGTTTCAAGATGGTCATTGGCTAAAGGCTCTGACGTAATGGTCACCTTAGTGTCATATCTAGTTCTAAAGAACATGTGAGACCAATCAGAGGAAAGGTAACCTCCCAGCTTAGCTGTGAAATCCTTAGATAGGCAGATAGAAAAATATGGTGGTAGATCAATTATATATATATCCAATAGGATTATGAAATTAGGACAGGCATGTAAGGTCAGAACAAGGTCTTTGATAAATCCTACTGACTTTATTGTTGTACCATCTAGCTAGACAACTCCTCTAGAAATGGGTTCATATATCAAACCAATTTTGTTAGCTATCTGTTTAGGCATTACAGAACTGTTGGCTCCTGAATCTATCATGCAGTTACGAACTAGATGTTGGCCTACTATTAAGATCACATAAAAAGGAGGAGGCTTTGTCATTTAGGCTGACTGACTACTCTTATCTTGAGTATCATTGGTTAGCACTACTTAAGGCTAATCTTTCTAAGGCCCATTGGTCAAGGAAAGATTAGCTAAAGCTTCCTGCACCAAGTCTTTTTGACCGGGAATGTGCAAAGCCTCTATCATAGACATGGAAACAGTGGTCTTTTTCATATATTCAACAATATTGAAAGTTGGACCACTAACCTTTTGTTGTACTTTTGGAACAATGGGCTCTGGCTAAGTTGATTTAGGCTAAAAGTGTACTTTTTGTTGTTGTCTTGCTACTATAGGTTGTCCTCTTGGTAAAATATGTACATTTTGGACATGTGGGGGTACCATAGCAGCTTGCTGTCTTGTAGAAGCTTGCTATTTTCCTTTATCTCCCTGTTGTTGATCTTTATCAGCTTGTTGCTAAACATTTCCAGCTTATTCTCCATTATTTATAGCTTGTTGTTGATGATTTGCAACTTATTGTCCTATGTCAATAGCACGCTTTTTTGACCTCGTATTGGCAACAATAGGTGTATGAGGTTGATTCTGCACTTGTGCCTGATTAAAAACCACAAAATTCTTCACCCTGCCAAATTAAGGCAACCTCAGGACCTGGTTCTTCAATAACACCTACATCTAGAAAAGATAATGATTTATTTCATACCATCAAATCTTGTGAATGTGCATCCATTACATTCAAGCAGGATGCTTGATTATAGGCTTGTTGGCATGGAAAACACCAATCTTGTGCCAAGTTGTTCTAAACAGGCACAATCTCTTTCGAATTGCTGGTAGTATTCTGGTTATACTATTGGTTTTGCATGTTATTATAGTATCTCCTTTGATTCTGAGGGTCGGCTTGGTAATTAGGTCTGTTAGGCTGATATTGGGCTTGGTAAGGTTTGTAATTTTTACCTTGTTGATTCTTAAGGCTGACTAAATCATTGCTACCAATCTGCAATAATTTTTCCATCTTTTCCTAAGTACCCATAAGCTCCTACAGTTCTGAATTTATTGTAACAACATTGTTATGAGAAAAAATTTGGAAACCTAATGCAGGAATAGTGAGTAATGCAACTAAAGGGGGTGCTTGTAAGGGCATTAATGGCTGAATATCAGGAAAAATAGGCATAGGAGGCCTAGGGGCAATTTTACCAGCCTATATAATGTTGTTTTCTGCTCTAATAGCTATGTCATAAGTTGCTGGTAATGTAACCCCACCCATAGACTGAATCATAACAGCAATATTGTTATTTAAAGCCCTCAAATAATATAAAATGCATGTTCAGCTGAGGGTTTTACCATTGTAGGAATTCTATTCCATGTTCGCTCAAAACGGTAGTTGAAATCAGTCATCAGCTCTTGTGGAGCCCTCTTAATGGTTGTCATTTGCTCAACCAATGATAGGTGATCTGACTTATCAGCAAATTGCTTCGTTATCTTATCACCCAAATCATCTCAATCAACAACTGAATTGATTTACAAACATCTGAACCATTGGAGTTTTTTGCCTTTGAATGATGTTGTCAGTAGCCTGAGTGCTACATTTTCCTAGGTTATATGTTGAACTGCACATAGGGATGCAATGTCCCTTATGTACTCAATAGGTGTGATGTGATCTTTACCAATGAAGATGGGAAAACTTTTCAGAGTTGCGCTTGGTATGGGATCGTGTTGGGTTAGATTTAAATAGTTGCCTCCATTAAAAGGTACAAAAGCATGCGCTCTTGGTATGGCCATTAGAACTACTGGAGGATTTACTCGTGGATTAACCAGTAGATTCTAGGTAATGAGTGGCTGAACTGGAGTTGTTTCAAAAAGAGGATTTATATGGGTGACAAAATTAGGCTAAGAATTAGACGAAGGAGAAGAATTAGACAGAAATTAGAATTTGAAATATCGGGAAAATCTATAGTTAATGAATCTACTGAAAAATTCAACTGCTGAATTTGTACTTTTTTTGTCTCTTTTGTTGTCCTTGACCTCCTCTGTGATAGTGGTAGCTTAATATGCTCAACTGGATCCTTGCTATGTCTATTTTGATACTTTATCATATGTTGTTAAGACCTGTTATACACATAAAACCAGAAAATAGAGTCGCCAAGTACTTAGAAAAATAACCTCAAAAGATTGTATTATTGTTGTCAATATAAAAATAGTAGCAAAAATGGAGCTTTTTTTAGTTGTAACAGCTCAAACGACTCCCACCAGGCGTGCCAAAAATTGTTGTCACGAAGGATTGTGCCTGAAAAATGATAAGTGTGAAACCTAGCAATCCTATTAAACATGGGAATAATTTCAGGTCTGTGGGTTGCCTATATTGAAAGTAGACCTTCGGAGACCAAGCCGACTTCCTATCTTGATGGATCTCCTACAACTAACTTTTTGTGGGAAAAGGCTAAAAAGGCTTGTATGTGACGAAAAACCTATCCTAATGGAGGTGATACACCAAAATTATGGAGTTTTAAACTACTGCACTAAAACTATAACAATTGCAATACTGAATGAAAACACTTCACAAATCAATTAGATCACCTAATTCATAAATATGTCATGAAAAGGTTCGAAGTTATCCAATTTCTGCATGTAGGAGAAGTGATTTTCACAACATGCAAAGAATTAGAAACCAGGTGAACACAAACCACAACTTGAATTTATTGTGAAATTATCTTACTTTTGCAAAGCAAAAGCGAGACAGAGCAAAGGATTGTAAAAATCACAAGAACTCTGTCAAATCGCTCACCTGACAATGAAAAAGCAAGAAATAATGATAAGGAAATAACTTTGTATTGCAAAACTGGATAAAATATAACTCTATTACAATAACTAAAAAACTACTAAGTGTTGAGATACAATGCTTTTTGTTGTATGTGTAAGCAAAAAGAAAGAACCAGAGGGGAAAAAGGAGGAGAAATGAACATATAGAAGATTATCCTTCAAAAACCCTAAAATGAAAAAACTGCATGAGAAAAAGCCTTAGGCAAATTTGCCCAAAATAGACTAAAAAACTCATGCATAACCCTGCCAAAAATAGCCTCCAATGCTCAAAATAGGTCTACCACTGATACTACATGAAAAATCCCCCTGTGCTAAAAATAGAACTGTCACCTCTATTGCCAAAAAATAGCTAATCCCAAAAAGCACTAACCTCTGAAAATTTTGCATGCCCCTGCTATGCCAAATATAGACCTAAAAATAAAACTATCACTCTACTAAAAATCTGCATGAATTCTGACTCCAAATATAGCTGCAAAAATATCCCCTACCTCTTGGAATTCGCATGCTAACAAAAACCTCCTTTTAATGAAAATATATCTCCTTCATTGAGAAAACACAAGCTGCATGGGTACTCTATTTTTCAATAATTAATATAATTTTATTAAAATAATTAGAGTATTTATTTTAATAATTTTATATTAATTATTAATAATCTATTATAACTTTATTTTAACTTTTACTTAAAACAATTAAGGTATTGTTTTAATAAAAGCTAAAAATAAGGTTATCTATTTCTATTAATCATTTTCCATCTATATCACTTTATTATATCTTTATTAAGGTTTTCTAATATAGCAAACCTTGATAAACTTACATAAAGTTATAGCTCTATTAAGAAAGGAAAATAATGAGCTTAAAATAGCTATGGCCCGTTTGCATGTGAGCACATTTTATATGCCTTATTTATTTGTTTCTTTAAAACAAAATAAAAAAACCTAACCCAAGGGCATGTGGACAAAAAGACACTTCAAACCCTAAAAAATCTTCATTTTGCAATACTTTAGGTTCTCTTCTCTGGCCGCCGACGTGCACTGTGTGATTGAGCTAGGGTTCGAACAACATTATTATCTGAAACTTCCTTCATGATTTTGAATCGAAATCTGGTATGTGGCGGATTTTATTCTTCTCGGCTGCTCTTCGCATGAGAATCATGATAAAAATAATGAACCTTGAATGTCTGAATATTTCCTTCCTCTTTTATCTCTATTGTTGATCATCGTATGGAAAAAGGAAATAATTTGCAGATTTTTTTTTTAATCATGCATCTCTTCTTTTAGGATTTTATTTGAAGACCTTTATTATGTGCATTCTTCTTGATCGTGAATACATGTTTATCTATATCTGCTTTGAAGCATAAAGAAGATCTTTTATGCGTGCATTCATATTCAAGGTCTCATTTTGATTAAAAAAACACCATAAAAATAGATACGCTTTGCATAGCTTTTTTTTTTTTGTTGCAACCCATATTGCCCTTCATGGCATATTTGTAAATAAATTTTTACCAGCAATTATAATGGTACTGTGTTTGACATGATAATGTTATGTGACTACCTTCTTGACAAGTATAACTATGAATATATGCCCTTATCTTCTTATGAATGTTGTAGCTTTTTTTTTGGGGGGGGGGGCATTGTATTCCCTTATATGACAATGATCAGGTCCCTGTGATTGTACTTGAATCTAACCATCTTGATAGCTTGATGAGATTGATTTTATTAAGATCTTTGTCATCATTTATAGCCTTCATGATTATTGTGTTGTCTTTCTTAGACTACAAATTTTATGAATAAGAATGTTCATACTAATCTTTAGAATATCGTCTCTTTGGATGGTTACTGGTCTTATTGCTATTGAACCTTTAGATGACCACTTATGCATGTGAACATTCTATGCTATGGACTACATCTGTCACTGATTTTGTTTGTCCTTGGGACTATAAAATCCATCTCTATGGTGATTTGGGTTGTGAACTTCATGTATGAACCTCCTAATAAACAGTGTTTTTGACAAAAGTTTTTGTCCTCATCTTTGGGATTGTCTTTATCATTGTTCTTTGTAGTATCTAGGGCAATTCCTTTGTTTCTAACAGTGATCTTGATAGTTAATGGCTCTAATTTTTCTTTGATATGGATTCATTCCAAATGTTGCTAGTGTTCACTACTCTCTTAACCAATTGTGTATTTGTTCTTGACTCGGAACCTTGAAACCCCCATAGCATTGTAAAAAAAAACTCTTCACTCTAAATCTCCTTGACTAGCTCCTATATGACTGCAACTTGGACTGTTATTGATCATTGGGTCTCTTTGATGACTATGAATGATACCTATCATTGTTCTCTTTAACCTCCATCAAGAACGGTATTTGCTACCCTTTTGACTGATAAAATTTTGCTCCTCTACTAACCTTTGAAATATGCATGTCTTTACTTTGCTATGTTGTTCTAGAGCTTAAGTTCATTGTCTCTTTCTATTATTGAATTGTGACATTCTTCTTAGGAAGGTTTAATGGCATTCTGGTTTGAGCTCTAGTCTCAACCTTAAAATCTTACTATCATGTTGATTGAACTTTCTCTTTCTAGGGTTTGATGAACTTTTTAAATATGTCAAATCACCTATTATAATTGTGGATTTTGGTTATTCCTAATGTTGTTAGACATTTTGACAATGATCATAATGGATCCATATGGATTTTTTGATTGAGGATTTCTCTAAACAATAGTGGTTGGTCATTTCCTTGTACTGAGACTGTATTGAACTTTTTTACCGTTACATATTTTACTCTATTCCAGCTAGGAAAAATATTATATTTTATTGTCACATGGTTTTGGGCACATGGTTCTGATGTAATACCACTTGGTGGTTTTGTGGGAGCTTGCATTTATAAAAGAAACCACAAGGGTAGTTGTTTGGGTTAGCCAGGTTAGCATTTGTGAAGGAGGAAGCATGACATGGGATGTGTGGATTCATGCTTGGTCACATGGAGTGCTTGGTTATGGTTGGGTTTTTGAAGGCTTTCCATAGTTGTATTGTAATGGATGCATTGTTTATAATACATGGTGGATGATTCTTTTGGAGGCTAGGTTTTTCCCTCATGAGGGTTTTCCTAGGATATATCTTGTGTCACTTTTTCATGGGTATGTTGTCTATTCTTTGCATGTGGATTCTAAGTGTTGATTTGATTAAAATCTATAATGGGTTATGTGGAAATTGTCATAAAGATGGTTGCAAGTTTCCTTTCATGATTTATCTTCACCCAGACCAATGATGTGTATACAAAAGCCTACGTTGAAGGCCCAATAACAAAATCCTGAGGACTGTGGAGCCATGAAGGATCCTAGTTCTACTCATTTTTTCAAATTTATCAGATCTCCAAGAGAGTTGTAGCAATGCCCAAATTAATCCCAAGTTACTAAAAAGTGCAGTGGAGTTACATGAAGACTCAATTTGGGATGATTTGGAGGGGTTTTGTTCAAATTTGAATTCCAAGTCGGCCCCTCACAATGAGTTTGTTGTTGAGAATCATGAGATGCAAATCAATGAGGTGCCTACTTTGCCACCATGTCATGTGCAAGTCCAAGAGAAGACAAATGAGGACTTTTGAATTTTTGGAGGTTAGAAGGTTGACCTGGAGGAGAAGGTTGATCATAAAGTGAAGGAGCGGAAATCAAAGTTGGCTAATGAAGGTAAAAATTTTGATGTCTAATTTTCAAAGATATGAGGTTGAGGTAGAAACATATCACAGATTTAAAGGTTGATCACGATCTTGATGATCATATGTTCTTGAATATCATTGATGTTTTGTGTTCCAAACTTGATGGGAGTTTTGTGTCCTCAAGTGGGGAAAACCTTGATCAGTATGCTTTGATCATAGTGGAGGAGACGGTTGTGCATGTCCAAGCTAGCAAAGAAAGTCCAAAATTTAGCATTTTAAGAGGATGCCCAATCAGGTACCTTTCCAGGGTGGATACTAATAATGAGGTATCAGTTGCAGTCACAGAGCCAATCTACATGTTCATCCCAAGCTAGCAGTTTGTTTGGTCAAAATTTAGGTGTTTGTGATCTTGTTTATGGTTTACAAGATCTTTTGTAGCTGATGATTATATTGCCTTTCATCTTTAAACTTTATATTATGTTTCAGGACCATGCAATTCACCCTTATTCAAAGAAGGAAACTACATTGACAAATTAGTGAATGGATTTGTTTAAAAATTTCAAAGTTGGATTGGTTAGAGTAGGATAGATTAGCTTTTCAATCCTCCAAGTTCTTTGGCACAATGTTTTTTCATTTGAACAATTATTTTCCAAGAAGTGCATAAGCACAAACTGCTCTTTCAGAATAGCAGATAATTTTGAAGTATTCCAGGTTGCAAGGGCAGAAATTTTGCTATCGTTTTCATGCCTTGACTCTATGCCTAATGAATTACTTAAGACTTCTAGTAAAATCTAACAAGTAGGTTTGTCACCCCTCTGAGTCGCCAAAAATGTTGACTAATTTCATGTCAACCTTAGCCCTGAAAAAATCCAATCTGAGAAAACCTAGTTGGCTAGGAAAACACTACTAAAACCTCCATGAGAGCCCTAAAACCCTAAACCCTAAGGTTTATTTACCTTTTATCCTATTCGGGTTCTAAAATTCTATTTTTTAGTTGATCAGGTCAACCGATCAAATCACTTAACCTATACCAACTACAGGGTTCTAAGAGCATAGCGGGACCAGTTCCCCCTTTTTCCCTTTATTGAAAAGCAAGCTTCATGGCTTTCGCCATTTTGCGAAGTGGGTGACTTATTATTTTGTTCCCCCAATGAAATTGTGAAAGGGCTAAGTGTTTCATTGTTTTGTAGGAGTTTCTAGGAATATTCCACCCTTCCCCACGAAATAGAGAAATAAAAGGATTCTTAAGGGCTTCCTGCTACCCCACATGGTTTTCAGTGACGATTTTATGCTATAGGCTAGCGGGGACATAACATAAAGGTTTTGCTATTTCACCAAGATGAAAGCCCATGGTGGGGGCCCCTCGATGAAATAGTGATAAAGGAGCACAAGTGGGGCCCAGTCAGAAGTGGTTGTCATTTCTTCGCAGCGATACAATATAAAGAAGATTTAAAGGCTGTGAAATGGCGATAGCTTTTGCCATTTCATGAAGACATAAAGCACTAACTTTTCAACCCTTGCAAAGCAACGATAAGAAAGGTGATCCCGGCTCGCCACATTGGACATTGGCGGTCGTGGATTTTCACTTAAGGGGCCAATCGACAGCCATGTTTTAAGCTCTTTTGGACCCCTTTTGGGGGCTATGTGTCACGATCTCACATGTCCATTTGCGCGTGCCATGGGAGATCGAAGGGCCAGAATTCAAATTTTCAGGTGCAAGGTAAATTTAATGCTTTGTTTAAATGATCGATTGTAGACCTAGTCGGTGGTCAATTTCTAATCAGATTTTGATCCAACCACTGGGGATTTTCGTCATTACTTCAGACTTGACCCTGCAGATCGATTCCAAATGCCACCTGCGTCTCTTCAATGCGGAATGGAGACTTTTGGTTTTGCGAAGTGTACTCAAACATATCTTGCACAAAGATTTCTTCTTCTGCATGGATATTTTGCTTTTCCCCTGTGGGATAGACATCTACAGAGATGATATACACAATATCATATCAATCTTTTGATTTGCTCTTCCTTTTTTTATATTTTGTAACCTAACCCTTGTAGGGTTAGATTTTCTTAACTGTAATTCATCTCACTTATGCCTGAACTATAAAGGCAATTTTGTAACGTTGTTACACGATCATCTTCTTTGTTTCTTCTGTAGAAAACTTATTTTTCTTCATATTTGTAAAAAAAAAAATTACATGAACAGAATTACTTGTCTTTCCTTATTTCAGTTCCTATAATTTGTTTAAGTCCATTATCTCCTTATGTGAATGCATTCTTCTTTTGTTTCCTTTGCATAGTGATTATGTTGATCCCTCTTTGAAAATCATCTGTGGACTAATTTCAAAATTCCAACCTTCAGTCATGCAAATAGGGAGCTGATTTAGGTAGAAATCTGTGCATATTTTGGGTAGTTCTATTGTTACCTTGTGCAATCATAGGCAAGAAAGATCACATTTTAATCTAGGTACAAACCTCATTTCCCCTTTCATGCATTCCTTCTTCCCCTTTTCCCCCTCAAATCAATAATTAGGATTTAAATGTGTTGGGTTAGTCCAACACTTGCATCAGATTGGAAAGGAAGTCAGCCTTCTCTGGAGACTCATCCTCACATTAAGCAAGGTTCCACATTTGGGGGTTGTTTCAATGTGTCACAAGGTTGATGATCAAGGTTGTTCATCAAGCGAGCAGACTTTTGTGACAACAGTAATTTTAGGACCAATATTATTATGAAATTGTTGAATGAAAGCATTAGCCATTTGTTGAAATGGTGTAATTGAATAAGGAGGGAAAGAACAATACCATTGCAAATCTTTATCTCTAAATGTTCTAGTAAACAATTTAGCTAAAATCCTTTGATCATAAGCAAAATCACTAAACAAAGTTTAAAATGTTTTCACAAGTCATAGGGTCACCTTTTCCATTATAAAGCTCCAATTGAGGGACTTCTACATGTTTAGGGGGAACAACACGAACAATCTCATTAGATAATGGGCTTACTACATTAGATGTGGGCACATTATACTTTGATTTATTCATGGAAGCTATGTGTTGTTGCAAGGATGACACGGTTTGGGCTAGGCTATTAATGGTTGTTTTTGTGGATGGGTTGAAATTGGGCATGTTTGATTGGGATGGAGGAGTAACATTGTCAAATGAAGGAGGAGGTTGAGAATAAAGAGATGGAACACTATGATAGGTAGGTATGGGAGATATTTGGGTAACAAATGGAAGACTCATGGAAGGAGGTATGAAAGAGTTTTTATTAGCAATGATTCCCCTATGACTAGCTTGTGTGGTGAAGAGGAGAAAATCTAAATCAATGGTTAGTTGGATAAATTATGTGAAACCACCAACAAAATCATTCAAATAACATAATAACCATTATACCTAGATGATCATTTCTTCCCCCCAATTGAGCTTGATGAAGTGGATGCACCCTAGCTACACTTGATTTGATTTGCTCCTTTGATGACGGATTGTGCATTGCTCTCCACTACACAACAAGATTAGATTGGATTAAAGGAAAATTGTGGATGAGATGGATATGGCTTAGATGGGATATGAATTTGGCATTATGATGGTATGATGGAGGAATTTCATCCTCAAATGGACAACATAAGAATATGATGGAAGTGGATATGGGAATCAAAGAGCAGTATAAGAATGCAATGGAAGTGGATATGGGAATAAAAGAGCGGCATAAGAATGCAATAGAAGTGGATGAGTTGTTAGGAGAGGAGACTCCAATTTATATATTGGAGGAGGCCAAAATGGAGAGCCAAGATTGATTTAAAATGAAGGGTTAGGATAGAAAGAAAGATGGGAGAGGATTGAGTGGACAAGGTTTGGGATTCAGGAGATATGCCATAAAGGCATTTCTTGTCTCTAAACCTCTCAAGGTGCCTGGGGAAGAGCTCCCAAATACTTTGGGAAGAGAAAAAGGAATTAAAAATTCCTTGGAGAAAGGGGAGAGGAAATAAAAATTCCAAAATAGAGGATGTGTGAGAAGACTAAATGGATAAAGAAATTAAAAATTATTTTGGAAGAGGATGCATGGGGAGATTCAAGGAATTTAAATTTCCTTGAAAGGATCAAAGTGGGTGCATTTAAGATTGGAGGATGAGAAGCCATTTATGGCTAAGAGTTGATCCATCCCTAATCAAGGCGATTAGGGATGTGCAAATGATTAAGGAGATTGATTAGGTGGGTTGATGATGTTAGGACCCGGAGGCAACTGAGAGGGGGGGGTTTGAATCAGTTGTCAATTAATTTCAAGCCAAATATAACTTAATCAAAACTTGATACATAATACCGGTAATCCAAACTTAATGTCGGTTAATAGATTAACAGTTAATATCAATATCGGTGAAACTTAATGCATGAAACAGAAAGAGAAACAACATCCATAACACATAACACAGAGATTTGTACGTGGAAACCCTGTAAGGGGAAAAACCATGGTAGGAAACCTTACCCACAATCAGATGATACTACTGCAGATAGTATGTGTATACAAATGGGGTTCTGCACATGCAGAAAGGCCAACCGCCTAGAGCTCATTGCTCAAACAGAAAATAGGAGTCACACTGACTACAATTGGATGATTAAATCCAATGGTAATGTACTACTCAAAGTAGCATCTCCAATGCTGGATTCAGTACCGGTTAAGCTTTGATAAAAACCTTCAAACCTTCCTTGAACCTTCTCTATGGTCTGCTCATATGATCTTCAATATTCGCACATACCATGTTACAATACCATAACCATATACCGTATCTCTATTCTATTACATTATCTCACAAATGAGATCTTACATATATACCAAAACCTAAGACCAAATGTGTAGGTCGGCTCACCAAGAATATTACAATTAAATCAATTACAGATAAGTCAAGATGTGATGCATCATGTCGGCTCAATACATTTACAACAATGTCCAATTAATCAAATCATGTCGTGTTGATCTGGAATAGATAATGCATGTTGGTCCATAACCTAGACCAATTTGTCGGTAACAGCAAATATGTCAACTCGATTAGACCAATAACCAAAATACCAAAACCAAGTGTCCAGACCATGTCTTCAACATAACCAAGTTATCTTCGGATGATAACAAGTCATCCTCAGTGTCGGTGAACAATATAACCTTTCGATGAATGATATATCGGTGACTGTGCATAAGTCACTGAACTTGCCGGTGAACATAATGTGTCGGTTCAACATAACCAAAGATTTTCAGAAGGATAAGTGTTGATAAGTGTTGACATCAATGACAAAACCAATGCAACACATCCATAATACCAACAAATTAGGGATTAGAAGTGCAAGTGGGAAATTTAGGAGGATGTGACATGAGGAGAGAGAATGAGTGGAGGAATATAAAATTAGAGAATAATGATATGCATGATTAAGGAAAAATTAATTAGGCTAGATGATAGGATTAGGAAAGGTGATTTGTAGGAATTACATAAAAGGATTTTTGAAATGATTTTAAAAGAATGGTGAATAATTAATTTATTAAATTAATTATAAGGTTATAAAGATAAAATTGATTAAATAAGATTTAATCAATTTTAAGAGGAAGAGGACTAACACAATTAATTAAATTAATTGTGTGGAAAGGCTTAAATTAATTAAATATTAATTTAATTAATTTTAGGTGTCTACATGTAGGAATAACATTTTGTGTGGAAGTAGCCATGATATTAGATGTAAAGGTAGGCACACTAGTGATAGATGTAGTCATAGGAATATAATGATTAACTTCACTAGGAGGTTGAGTGTAACCAAGGGCTTCAAAACAACTTTTCAAGGGAATGATATTAGTGTCAACAATATGAGCAAGGCCACGCAACAAATCTACACCAATTTTATCACTTTGAACCATTATTTTTAATCCTTCAATCAATGGCATGGCCTCACTTTCTGGGTATTGTTGACTCATCCATTGTTGAAGATTTTCAAATTCATTGTCAATCTTCTCCAATTGGTCAATAGAAACCCTAGTTAGTGATTCACCCCCATCATGAGAATTATGCAAAGAATGGGGATAAATGACATATTTTGTTGGAATAGAAGAACCACCCACATTCTTATGAAACAAGCTATCCAAATTAGGTTCCATATCCTTAGTGATTAAACCTTAAAAAGCCTTAATTCTACAACTTCTTCTCGTGGGAATATTATAGGTAGGACTAATGGTAGTAATATTCATGCACAAAGGAGGAAAAATTGAATTTGAATTTGCAAAATATGATTAAGCAATACAAAATTTTGTAAAAATGATTGATTAACCAATTAATTAAGCAATTTGATTTGTGAATTTGAAAGAGAAATTCATCTAGATCATAGCATAAGCTTCATAAAGTTCATATCTGAAAATTAATTTGAAAAATTATGCAACCCTCATGGTAAATATTAGAATTATAAATTAGGGTTTTTGTGAATTCAACCACTAAATTTATGTAATTCAATTTGAAAATGAGATCTAGGAGTAAAAATTTAAATTTTAAATTAAATGAATAAATAGATCTAAAATGATAAACCCAATTTAGACAACCCACAAGCTCAATTTTAGAATTAAAAAATAGGGTTTTTTGTGAATTCAACCTCTAAATTTTTAAAAGTTAGTGAAAATTTAAGTTTGTAAATGTAAATTTGAATTTGAAATGCATAAACACTTGGATCTAAGAACATAAATCAAAATTGCAAGTGTAAGGAGTCAGGTTGACCAAAATGTAATAGTGAAAAATTAGGGTTTCCACCATTAGATGTATGAAAACTGCTAATTTTTACTTGGGGACCATTACATTAGGGAAAGATAGGAATTATATAGATCTAAACCTAAGAGGTCTAAATGTTGGTCCAATTCCAAGGGGTTTGGAATGCGCCTCTTCTTTCCCTTAAGTTGAATTGAATTGTTGAATTTGCTAAAATTAGGGTAAATGTATTGAAATTTATGTAAAAATGCATAAATAGTAAGCTATAGTCGTCAGATCAAGCCACGAACCTGGATCGGAGGATTGTAAGAGGATTTAGATTTGTTCCTAGAAGGAGCTCTTGATTTGTTGGGACCGGTGTGATGGTCGCTCTGGTCCTCTAAACTTTTTATACTCTAATGGGGGATCAATTTGTCTCTGCAAATAAAGCTTATTCTAAAGATCATAGCTCTGTACCTATTCTTGTGCACACTAGAGAAGGGAAATAGGTTAGGAATACCTAGGTTTGCCTTAGGTCAAACCCTGGTTTTAGATTTAACCATGAAAAAATGAAATCTGATTGAATTGCAATTAATGAAAATGTTCTCCTTTTGAGGGAGATACTAAATAATGATTGAAACACGATTGATATGTCTCCTTGTGAAGTTTTGTTTGTCTCCACATGGAATTAGGGTTTCATGAAGTCTTCAATAACATAGAACATGAATTTCAACTCCAATGCTTGAATCTTGACTTTATCTTTGCTCCAATACTTGAAAGAAGACTGATTTCTTGCTTGCTTGAACTTGAATGTTTGATTGCTTGATGTCGAATTGAATTTCATGTGTGTGTGGATGATCAAATGAGAGGGATATACCTCTTTTTATACTTGCTTGTCGAAAAACTATTTAATTTTTTGACATGAATCGACACAAAGCTGGAATTCCTGCTTAAACTTTATGACCATTAAGGGGCCCGAATTTGGGTCCTAATTGGGATGACCAGGACCCAGGGTTCCATGCCCTGGTCCTACCCAATCAGGTACCAAAATCAAGGGGCAGGATTATGTGCTAAGTGAAAATATTTGATAAATTTTCATAACAAGAGCATAATCATATCCTATGCAGGCCTCACAGCACGAATGCCAAGGTGAGGGCTCAAATGCAGACAAAATTGTAAGGGAGTACAATTTAGAATGCTACACTATGAATGAAAAGGAGTAATGTAAACAGAAAGAAACCATTATCCAACACATGATTTTGATAAATGTAACTAAGGAACAATATAATCATATGTGAAATAGCAAACCAATTAAATTTATTAAATTCCATTATGAAAACACCCTAAATTAGATCTAAAAATTAGAATTAATGCAATGTAAGAAGTGTTGGGTTCACCAAAATTTATTGGTGAGGAAAAATTAGGGTTTCACCAATTAAGATGATAAAACCACTAATCTTACCTACGAGATCAATACATTAAAAGAGAGTTGAATCCAATAGATCTAGCAACAATCCAAATATGAAAAGGGTTGAAATTCTTATTAGATTCATTAGTTTTGTTTTCCACCCTCTTTTTAGTTAAAATTTATATGTGAATTGTGAAATTAGGGCAAGACAAGGGATAATTGAAGAGATATAGTAAAAGAAAATTGCTATAGATTTCCAACAAAGCCACAAACAAGGATTTATGTAGAATAAGAAAACATGAACCTACTCTTCAAAGTTCAAGCTAATTTTTCAGGATCGAGAAGTAGACATTTGCCTTGGTCAGGTCTGATTTTCGCTCCATCAAAACCTAAACTTGTTCGTCATCATCAACTCTATTAGAATCTCTGATTACATCTCCTGAGTTGATTTCCTACACATGGAAAGAGAGAAGAAAGGGTTGTAGATAGGGTTTTGCCTTGGGTCAAACCCCAGTATAATAATTAACCTTGAATTGAATAATGTAAATACTGAAGTAAATGATAGGAGATATACCTTAGCTCTACAATGGTTGATAGAAAGATTGATCATGCAATGCTCTTTGAATGTAATCACAAATGTCAATGAATGTGATAGCATGAAAAACACAAGGACATAAGAAAGGAAATCTTAATCAAACACATATGTTTACATGAAGATTGATGTAACTTTGATCCATAATGATTGAAGGATGAAATGCTACTTTGAATGCTTGAGAATGTTGGATGATGAATTCTTAACAGATACACCAATATTATAGATATGTAGTAGATGTCAAAATGAATTGATAGGATATCTTTATAGAGGGTTCACTAGGTAAATTATCGATTAGGCTAACCTCCAATGGTAAAGTGTAGCCACGGGGACCAGAATCCATTAGGGAGGGAGAGAGCCCACCCAGATTCAAATTGGGTCATATTTAAAGGGGGGCGGGGTAGTTTAAGGTGCCTTGGTCTAGGACCAAGGCGCTCCATGCCCTAGTCATCCAAAAATAGGACCAACAACTCAGAAACAGGGGGAAAGCAACTCCAAGATGGGGTCCACTCAATGGTGTCAATAGGTGACATCAAGGTTGGAGTAAAGAGGACAAAAACATACCTATGGGGAATGGAAATAGGACATTCTAAAGTAGAAGCACAAGATGAGATGTGAATTGTATCAGTTATAATTTAAAATGCTACAACATCCAATTAGTCCAACCTAATTGTTGTTTCTTTGGTTGTGAATGGTATAAAAGGATTGAAATCATTTTGTAAATGTATTAATGTGTTGTGTATATTGTTTGAATCATTTGTGAAGTTGTGTAAATGTGTGCAAGTACAATAGAACAATGATGAAGGTAGTTTCAATTGTGTTTTAACAAAGAACTATAATCATCATATCAGTGGATGTGGTTGCCTTTAGTTCAATCCTTTTGGTGTATCTCTTTTATATGTAATGTATCTTTCCCTAAAGAAGTGATCTTCAGTGTCCAAAAGTCTTTGATCCTTCTCTGAAGCTATGTATCTTAGTTTTTAAAGCCCACATAAAGGGTAGTGATCTCTTTGGCCTTGAGCCTAAACATTGTAAAATATTCTTGCATTTAGTGAGATAGTTATCATGTGTTTTTTTCCCTTATTAGGTCTTCCATGTAAAATCTTGGTGTTCATGTGTGATTTCATTAGTGTTTTTCAGTTCCTTAATTTTGCTCATATGATAAATGGAATGAATGGTAATCAAATTGGTTAAATTTTGATATATGTTTAATTATACTAGATATCAACTCATCTTATTAAAACTTAAATAAATTAAATCAATGATGTCTTTGAATTATGAGATGAATTGGAATGTTCCTAGAAATAGAACTAGGATTGTTTGTGCTTAAAGTTTTTGGTTCCCAAACCCATAAATATGGCATTCTTCTAGGTGATAGGTGTGCCAAATTCAAGGTGAAGACCTCAAACGTATGATCAATCATACAAACCATGGTGCCCTTTACTAATTTGAGAAAAACGTTATTCAACTCTAGGATTTTCATAGCTTAAGGATTATTTTCTATGTTTTTGTTTAAAAACTAACCATGAGAACTAAAAATCATCCTTGTCATAAAAAAATCATACCATGTGCATAGTACACTTGTATAGGAGTGTGACTAATAATGTATATGTCGGTTGGATAATACAATTGTCTATGCATTAATCATACAAATGAACAACCATAAAAAGATTCATAAGAGAAATTGGTTGTTATGAGCTATAATATTCTTATGCACGTGATCTAAATATGGAAGTTACTGAAATATAGGCAACATAATTTTAAAAAATAATGTTTAATATTCAATTATTTTAAGTATTTTGTTGTGATAATAAATTAAATAGAAAATAGATGTGTCTAGATATCCAACTAGATAGATATTTTTTAAAAATTTAATACACCAAATGATCCAATTATTGGAATCCTCTTTGTGGTTCCATAATAAGGATCCCATGAAGCACTATACCTCTTAAATTTATACATAAGATATGAATTATGCATGTATTTAAACAAATTAATAAAATTTATAGAACATATACAAGTGAGCATACTTTGTTATCCACAAATAAGCCCATTTATTCCATATATAGATCTTGATTTTTTCTTGTAAAAATTAAAAATAGATTTTACATTCACTAAAATAACAAACTAATTAGAAGTGTCACCTAAATAAAAACTACATGGCTCAGACATTCACTAAACATTTAATATACTATTTTTGACTTTTTATTTTTGGATTAGAATACTATATTACATAATTAACAAACAACTCAATTCATTACAATGTAAATTCCTTTGAACTTTTTTTGGAAAGAGAAAAGCCTAGTAGGATAAAGCCCATATATTCTTCTTATTGCTCTACAATCTATTTCTTTATATTTTTAATGTTGAATATATATGTATATATAAAGGCATAAGATTATCTATATTTGCAAAGGTAGTGTTTGCATGCATCATTAATCAATTAGTACCCTAAGGAATGTGGATGTTGTCTTCTCTTTGATGCTATCCATCTTGATCATTAATGTCGTTCTTTATTTTGGGGGCATTTTAAATAATGTATGCATAAAATATGATCAAGAATCATGAATGGGTGTAGGATTTATGTGTAGTTGTTACACCGTCTTAGATCTTAAAGGTAGAAAGGTAGGATCGAATGAGTGATAAAATTATATTTTTTACTCTTTTCAAACCATGTCAACATTTTTTAGAGTTTCAAAAACTTTTTCAAATATTAATTCCTACTTTAAGAGACTTGTTCAAGTTAAACTGCATAAACTTGTAATAATGTTCAATAAAGTTCACGAAATACTACAATTTATAAACTCCATGAAATACTAAAATATATACTTCATGAAATGCTTAATATATATAGTCCATGAAATACTGAAAAAAAGTGTGCTTGTGTAAACAAGTAAAATTGAAATAAAGTCCATAAAATGTGTACTAGAACATGTTTCTAAAGTCATAAATTAGTTAGCATGATAAAAAAAAATTATAGATCATAGTTCATTTTAAATAGTAAAATTTATTTATATGCCCTATCATCACTAAAATAAAGACGCCTATTCAATCCACATGAACTAGATTGACCTATCTCATGTCAAGTACAATAGAAAGAAACTTGAAATCATATTTTAAATTTAAAAACACTATATGTACGCATGTATGTATGATTTAAATTTGATTTAATTCATTTTAATTTATAAAATCATGAAATTAACTTTTTAAATACGTTGTGCATGTGGTATAGGTACTATTGAATCGAGACTAAAAGTCTTAGTTGCTAACTCTTGCGGGGTCAAATAAAGTACATGTATGAATTAGGTTAAACCATATTTGTATCAATTTTGTTTATCCATGTAAAAGACCTACAAATTGTAAATAAAAATTTTACTTATAAATGACCTGAAATAATGTGGATGTCTCGTAAAATTGCCCCTAACCAATACCTTGACCAATGTCTGTCCTAATAGTGGTATCAACCTATAGACATGTGTGTGTGTGTGTGTGTGTGTGTGTGTGTGTGTGTGTGTGTGTGTGTGTTCATTTTAATAATTTTACTTCTTTAAAATATAATGCATGTTAGATAGTGAATTTAAAGTACAAATTTAAAATATTTTATAAAAAATACCTAAAAAGATGGCTCATGTGAATAACAACTAATGATGGAGGAGCATTCACCACACCCTCTAGTCGATTGGACATGGAAGTTGCATGATCTCCCTAGAGAAACAAAAGCATTTCGCATGTATAGAACTAAATTAAATTACTTAGTTAAGTTATGTAATATATCTAAATAATTCGACATGAAAATTTAAATAGTTATCTAGATATTTCTTTACCCCAAAAGGTGTGTTGAGTTGTACAGTTGTTGATGTAAAATAGACTCGACCAAATGTATATGATGGCATGGGGTCCATCATCTACACCAAATAATTTGAATATTAAAATATTACACGATTCCTACAATTAAATATAAAATATTTGATGTGTACATTAAACACACTTAAAATATTGCATATACATATGTCGATGATCATTAGAACATAAAAAATCTACATATGATGTGATCTCATCTAATGCAAGTGCACCTGAAGTGGAATTAGGAGCAAGGTTATACCATATCTGATTAAAATTATAACACATATGTGTTATCAACATGTGTGAGGTGTTGGGACTAGTTGCACCATCTCCTCCATGCTCTCTATACTAACTTCAACTATCATGTGGGTAGCTTGTTTAGTGAGAATTTTTGAGGTGTACTCAATCCTCCTAATGTTGAAACCACTACTCCATGTTGAATAAGTGCAAGAATACAAAGAGAAGGATGGGTAATGATGGGTGGAATAGGAATGGGTCAATTTGGATTAACATGTGCCCCTAACCTATGATGTGGCATGCCACCACCAACACCCTAGAATGATCTCATCTCAAAATAAATGGGTTTTTAAACCCAATTCAAACTCTACTCATAATTTTTACAAAAAATATAATGGTACCTTTGAATTACCAATCTAAGGATGTATACATCACCAAATTAAAATTATTTTACTGTCTAGATTAATGTGTTGATTAGTGTGAGGGACAATAAAAAATGGGGCTATAGTATGTTTATAATGTGAAGATAGTGGATCTCCTTATAGGAAAGTCCATATGCATAAAATTGTCTCTTCTTTTCCTCCATAAGAGGAATCTATCTATTTTTGCATTAATAGATCTAACAGAATAAACAATAATTTGCATTGAAGATGCAAACTATGATAGATGGGGTATTTGTGGCTCATTTTGGATCAAAAGATTTTATCTTGGACTAGGTTAATATTTTTTTTATTGTAGCTCTCAAGCAAGCCTCATTGGATGCAAGGGGCAGAGGTGGGGAGGCTTTGAGGTGAAGGGTGTGAAGGTGGAGGATTTTATGAGTAATTGATTAAATTAAAAAAGATCATCTATTAAATATTTATCTTGTTGAGGCATTTGATCTATTAGATCGCCTGCATACATTAATAATTATTATAGAAGATTTACATATTATCATATGAATATTACAAGAAATATTACCTATGACATGAAGTGAATGTCTAGAATATATAATTTTTTTGAAATAATGAATCTATGGACTTAAATGAACATTAATTGATATTACCTCCAAAAATAAAATTTATTGATGTCCTAGCAGTAGAGTAACTTAATAAAATTACATGAAACAAAGCACTTGAAGAAAAACTTGATTAGTGAAAAATAGAAAAAAGTTTAGCAAATTCAACCTACACTTGATCCCATTCAAAATCGTCAAATATTTTTAAATAAAAACCTTAAAAAGGGCAAAGCTAGATCTAAATATCAACATGTAAATAAAATTAGAACATGTTTCATGATCAAACATACATTTCAAAATCCAAGAGATCTATTATCAATTAATTTATAATTTTAATACTAAAAAATTAACTTGCTAACTAGATAGAAGAGTTCAATCTATTAGGAATTGGTGTTCAATAAGTTTTCTTTAATTGAAACCTTGAAAAAAATACCTTCATAAAATTATAAAATGATAGCTCATTTATTTATATCCAAAAAAAAAAATAACATACACTATATAATTTGAAGGTTTAGTCTCAAAATTATTACACCTTTTAAAATTTAATAAAAATTTAAATATCATACTCTCTTTACATATAATGAAAAGTGACCTAGTAGCATATGTATGTAACCTGCTAGATATTAAAAAAAAAATAGTAACATGAATATAAGGTGCATTGTTGTGTCACACCACACATGTTAGAAATTGAACCACTGCTATGCTTTATAAAATGACACTTCTAAGGTTCTGCAACATATAAAGTGAGATCATGGTGTATGAGGATTTTAATATCAATTCAATGAATAATCTAAATTAAATGGATAATTACACAAAAACCACAATAATGAAAAAGGACTTGGATTCTCCATTATCATGCAACTTTTCCACGAGCACATAATGATCAACTAATTTATTTTTTTGGACAAGTCCAATTGGTGGTTCATAAAATCCATATTCGTCTATTTATAAAATAGTTTGCACCCCTCTCAAAATGTAGATCCACTATATTAGTCAACCAACTAGAAATGGTCTCTTTAATTTAGTCTTAAATTAAATTTTAGGATTAAATAGTTGGAAAAAGAATTATTTGGAGTAAAGTATTAAAAATAAATATGAAAAAAATTAATAAGATAATGACATGTTTAATTAGGAAATTATGGCGAAAATGCGAAATAATGCGATAAGCAAAAACATTTCTCCAAACCCCCCGAAACTCCCTCGTAGGCAAGGGAGGATTAACGGGACATGGCAAAATGGTTTTAATCTACAGTGGGTCCATAAAAATGTTGTGGGCACCTCAAACAGATTTGATGCCCTGAATACCTCTCATTCATGCGCCACAGGAGCAAATTCAACTAATTTACAGCTTAATGAAATATGCAAAAAGGTTGTCGGGGTTCCAAAGGGTTTCCTTCTCGGCCAGAGGAATACAGATGATCCTTCCTTAACTTCAACAAAGACGGCTTGGAAACAGACTTAGCAGAACCCTAGGGCACCTTTAAAAAAATAGGCAAATCCTTTAAAACAGCAAAGAGGGGAATTTTACAACATCTCGAAGGCCTCTCAGGATAAATGGTACCCTAACAATGGAAGGATTTCATTTTTACCATTCTCCCAAGCGAAGAGTTTTTCTCGAGCCCAAAAAGATGTTGCTTCAAGGGCTAACAGAATAAAATTAGGGTTAAGAAGACCCTCCGCGATAAGCTCAAATTCAACCATCCAAACCAGATGCGGAGAGGATATCAACCCTAAGCAATGCCCTAAAATCATCCAGAAGCCGCCATGCTTCAACACGGATAACATAGTGATAATAAGCGGCAAACACACAGATGAATTGTGGGAATGTTACAATGAACTTGGGCTCTTTGGCAAATGGTTTGGATTTGGAGCATCGGCCTCTGATGCCCTCCATTGGTTGAAGTCCGCCATGGAAAATCAGGTAAGTATTACCTGTCTGGAAATGATTTTATGTTTATCAAATGCAATTCATGTGAACTTAAAAATCATTTACTTAGGAACAATCACAGATTTTTTAAAGGTTATTGTTTCAAATTTTTTAATTGGAAACCTAATTTCTCCCCCACAGATTTTGATAAACATAGGGTGCCAAAATGGATTCGACTCCCTAAAATGTCGGTTGAATTAATCCACAACCATATCCTAAAAAAATTAGGGGATTTTTTAGGAGGATTTGAGGGTTTGGAGGAAAATTACATGGAATCCTCTGATATTAAAATATTAGCCAGCGTTGAGATAGATAAACTGAAATTTGAACCCATCAAAATCATTACAAACCATTCGATCTACCAGATTCAACCAGAGATCCTTATGAGTGATATTGCATCCAAGGATTTTATCTCCCCTATTAAGAATATTGAGAGAAAATGTACTAAGACTAAGATTGATTCTGGAACAGATAAGGATATAAACATAAAATTCAACCCAAAAGGAGGTTTTGTGTTCAACAAACAAAACCTCAGGGCTAAGGAACTAGTAAACATTCAAAAAATGGTAGAATATGAAAAAGATAAAGCAAAATTTGAAAACACACCTAAAGAACCAGTGAGGGAACAAAGAAGGAATGATATAGAGAACAAAGAAAGTGATGCTACACCATTAATAAACAAGGATTCTAAGGCACAGAGTGAAGATACTGGACAAGTACACAATCCCCTGAGGTATGATGCTAACATTGATAACCAGGAAGAAACAATAGAAAACAATGAGGAGCCAGATAACCACCCCATAACACACACAGCAGAGAAGACAAGATGCTCTAAAAAGAAGAAAAAGAACAAGAACAAAAAAGGAAAAAAAAATAATAAAAAAGGAAAAAAGAAAAAGAAAAAGAACTCCAACAATAACAACAATGAAAAGGATATGGAAAGTGAAGAAAGGAGGGAAAAAGAAAGTTAATGCATCCTTGAGTATATTGGTAATAAAGTTACAAATGACCTCATTGAACTATTCACTAATGAAATAGCAGATGAGGAGGAACTGGCATTACAAAAAACATTGCTAGCAAGAAAATTATGCAAACTTAATATAACCGAGGAAGAAGTACAGAACCATAAATATGATGTATTAATGGATAAAATGAACAACCTGGGGATAGCTAAAACCATAGAAACCTTCTCACCCCCCCATTATGCTTCCGAACTAAAAAAG
The DNA here is from genome assembly GCF_030272615.1 of Cryptomeria japonica. Lineage (NCBI taxonomy): Eukaryota > Viridiplantae > Streptophyta > Pinopsida > Cupressales > Cupressaceae > Cryptomeria > Cryptomeria japonica. Next base: position 736,300,872 of record NC_081409.1, read on the forward strand.
AGGGGAAGAAAATCAATTGTTGAATTACTAACCAAAGTAGGAAGCGTTGCTGGCCAAACAAAAATCACAAACCTTTTTTAGGCAGGGAAGGGGAAGGACCTTCCCATAGTGTTATGAAACTCCTTACTTGGAATGTTAGGGGCCTGAATGCCTCTAACAAGAAACGCATCTTTAAGTGTTGCATTGCTAAATTCAATCCAGAGTTATTCTTAATATAGGAAACTAAATTAAATAATAGCAAAATGACAAACCCTACAGAAAATTAGGAATCAGAGAATTAGAAGGACAAACTGCTTGTGGAGCCTCAGGTGGATTGGTCATCATATGGGATCCCAAGCTAATAGCCTTTAAACTAATAAGCAAAAGCCCCAATTGGATGTGTGGCTAGGCTATAAGCATCAAAAGCAACTTAAAATTTATTATAATTAACATCTATGGACCTATCCAAACACAAGAAAAAAGACAAGTGTGGAATGAAATTGAGAGTTTCCTTTTAAGTGACATAGATCAAACATACATATAGGTGGGGATTTCAATGCAATCTTAGATCCCAAGGAAAAATGGGGAGGTAATAAAAAAATGACCCAAACAAGTCAAGACTTCAAAGATTGGACACATAAGTGTAACTTGATGGAATTCAAGACTAAAAAGGATGCCTTTACTTGGAATAATAGAAGACAAGGTTCCTGCAACATTGCAGAAAAACTAGACAGATTCTTCCTTTGTGGGAATCTCACACAGTCTTATGAGTCCTCAGTCCTCCTGTTCTTAGGATCGGACCATTTCTCGATCCATTTGATCATATCAGAGGAACTAAAGCCAACCAAAACCCCCTTTCGCTTTGAAAAAATGTGGCTTAGGGATGAAAATCTAATACAATTAATACAAAAATGGTGGAAAGAAACAGAAGTCATAGGCTCCAAAACTTTCAAAGTAGTAACCAAACTAAAAAGATAAAGCAACAATTAACAATGTGGAACAAAGTGCACTTTGGAAATATCTTCACACAAAAAAGAGAAATTGAGATAGAAATGGAGAAAACTAATGAGATAATTAGGCTTGGGATGGATAACATGCTTTATCAAAAGGAAAAAACCAATATGGCCCAGTATGAAGAAATCCTCACCAGAGAAGAAATATATTGGAAACAAAAATCCAAGGAACATTGGTTGGATGTTGGGGATAGAAACACAAGCTTCTTCCACAACAGCACAAAACAACGAAGAGCTATAAACAGAATCAACAAAATAAAACTAAACTCAGGAGACTTCAGTGATGACCCTGAGAAGATAGCCAGGGAAGCGGTAGAGTATTTTGAAACTATCCTTAATAATAAAGAAGGCTCCAGGTGGACTAATGAGAGCGAATTCTTAAAATACATTCCCAAATTAATCTCTAAAGAACACAACTTGATGCTTAATAAAAAATTATCTATGGAAGAAGTGGAAACAGCTTTATTCTAAATGGGACCGGATAAGGCTCCTGGCCTTGATGGGTTCCCAGCACACTTTTTTCAAAAATGTTGGAGCTTCGTGGGGAAGGAAATTATAGAAGCACTAGAGGGAATGAGAAACTCAAGAAAGATTCTAAGAGAACTAAATAACATATTCATAGCTTTAATCCCAAAAAGGAAATAGTGGATTGTTTTGAGGATTTCCGACCAATAGCATTATGCAATACCCTTTATAAATTACTCACAAAAACAATTGCTAATAGACTTCACAAACTTCTCCCCATAATCATCAGTGAGGAATAGACTGGTTTTGTGCCAGGCAGGTCTATTTATGATGGCATAATCATTGCTCAAGAAGCAATCCATTCAGTACAAAAAAATAAGGCTCCAAGCATGATGATAAAACTAGATATTAAAAAGGCGTATGATAAAGTAGATTAGCACTTTCTATGCAAATGTCTTGAATCATTTGGGTTCAATAAGCAATGAATCAATCTGGTCTATGAATGCATTGCAACACCTAGAGTATCAATCTTAGTCAACGGGGCCTCAAAAGGTTTTTTTGAAATCTCAAGAGGTCTCAGACAAGGGGATCCCCTCTCCCCCTTTCTTTTTATCATCATGGCATAATCATTGGGAAGGATGATCAATAGGGAGAGAGAAACACAACAGCTAAAAGGTATTAAAATTTCTTCTGACATGGAATCAATTACCCATCAACAATTTGTTGATGACACCATGTTGTTTGGATTAAGTGATACAATAGAAGCAAAAACACTTTAAAAAATCTTAAACAACTACTCTACCATCTCTGGACAGGAAATCAACACTTTAAAATCCAATATTATCTTTTTTAACATAAATAAATAACTCCAAAGGAAAATCTTAAACATTCTTAAATACAAAACAGGAGAATTACCATGCAAATACCTAGGAGTTCCCTTAGACAAAGGGATCAGATCATCCAAATTGTGGGATCAGGTGGTCTCCAAAATTACAAAAAGGATCTCCTCCTGGAAAGGAAAATGGTTATCCTCTGTCGGTAAGGCCACCATGATTAAGTCGGTTCTCTCAGTAATGCCAATTTACCAACTCTCATGCATGGATCTTCCCTCAACCAAGAGAAAGGAAATCACAAAACATATAAGGACATTTTTCTGGCAAGGCTCTGAAGACAAATTCAAACTACCATTGATAGCATGGGATAAGATATGCATGCCCAAGGATCTGGGGGGTTTGGGTATCAAAGATCTAAAAATCCAAAGCAAGGCTCTGGGAGCAAAGCTTGTTTGGAGAATGTATAATAACCCTAAATTCAAATGGGCGTGAATCCTTTATAACAAATACCTACATAATCAGGACCCCATAAGAATCTTTAGGACAACCCACCCACATAAAGGCTCTAGAATTTGGAACTTTATGCTTGAATGTAGAGATATCATAACGGACAAGCTAACATGGAATATTGGAAATGGGGCGGATGCCCTTTTCTGGAGAGACTCCTAGGGGGCTCAAACTTCCATCAACAAACTTCATAACTTCAACAAAATTATACCCACCCTTGAAGAGAAATGGGGAGAGAATGTAAAAGACTATGTGGAGGAATTATGCATTGGGGGCCTCAAACAATGGAGATGGAAACCAATGGATAATCTAAACCTTCCAGACTAGGAAAGATCCCTCTTAGCTCAGATCCTAGCCTCAAGAAGCCCCGCTTTAAATTCTGAAGAAGATAAATTGATGTGGGTTGGATCCAAGAGGGGAAAGTATGAAACTAAGGAGGGATATAAACAGCTATTAATCAAGGAAAATAACCCAAGTTCCAACCTACCCCTAACACTCTGTTGGGATAAAAGGTGCCTTCTGAAAGCTGGCCTGTTTGCATGGTTGGCAATTCAAAATCGGCTCCTCACCAATGAAACCTTCAGAAAACTAGGTTATGAAGGCCCCAGCAGGTGCCCATTATGTGAAATGGAGGAAGAAAACTCTAATCATCTACTGTTAACCTGCAATTATGCACACAATTGTTGGGGATGGTTAAAAAAATAGCTGAACTAGTATACCCCTATTCCTAACAATATCTCTGACCTATTCCATGCATGGCCCATTCGGAACATAGGTTGTATGTATGAGAATTTATGGATCATTGCCCCCTCCATTATGATCTGGGAAATCTGGGAGGAAAGAAATACGAGGATTTTCAAAGATAGTAAAATGCATTGGGCCCACTTAACCAATAAAATCGAAGCAACCATAGTTGAAATGATAAATAATCAGACCTCTAACTATCAGAGGGATGTCAATATGTCCTATTGGGATGAAAAAATGAGACTAAGGTGGAAGGGTCTAAAGATCCCACCCTTCATAGGTAAAGGTCCACCATCCAACAACATAACACGTGTTGAATGCAAGTGGCTCCTGATGAAAAAATGAGACTAAGGTGAAAGGGTCTAAAGATCCCACCCTTCATAGGTAAAGGTCCACCATCCAACAACATAACACGTGTTGAATGCAAGTGGCTCCCTCCCAATGCTGGATGGATCAAGCTTAACTTTGATGGGGCTTCTAGGGGCAACCTGGGGGAAGTCGGACTTGGGTGCAGCCTTCACAATTCAAATGGGGATGAATTGGCCTATATGGCCTTTCCCTTGGGTAAATGCACAAACAATGAAGCAGAAATGAAAGCATTAGCTGCAAGTATAAACCTATGCATTATACTAAATATAAAAAGGATTAACATTGAAGGGGATTCAACTATAATCATCAATGCCCTTAGAAAAGGGGCAATGCCTGATTGGAAGCTAAATGCTTCCCTTGCTAAGATACTAACGGACATCAAAACATTTGACAGGGTCATCTTTAATCACATCTACAGGGAGGGCAACAAAAGGGCCGATTCCCTAGCTAACATGGGGGGCTGATGGTAAGACAGTGATCCATGTGGAACCTAGCATTTATCCTTAAAAAATATTTCACATCGACACAAAACCTATAAAAACAACAGTATTTACACCATATAGTAGCATTCACACAATTTATCCATACACTTTATCCTAGAGATAGCCTGAGCCCAAAACTAGAGGCAGGGGATGAGAATTAAACATCTAACACAACCTTTTACACTCTCTGCTTTAGATCATTCAGAGTCGCCCATATTACTTCATTTACATACACTTAATAATTGTATAGACTGAGGCATATATATACTAACTATATACACATATAAATATACAAACAGGTATATATATACACAATCTTTATATACTTTTATATATATATATAATACATATAAATATACATATATTTATTTATTTATTTATTTATTTATTTATTTATTTACATATATATACAGAAATATTATATATATAATTCTATATATGAATACATATTATGTATACATAAACAAAAACACATAATAAAAATATTATATAAGTTATATATTATACAGATATCACATATTTACATACATGTTTATAAATATATATATGTATATGTATATATATATATATACATATTGTTACTACTTATCAAGTTGTCATTAGTTTCATGTCAAATTTATTCTATATACTCTAGTCGGTTATCTCTACCGAGATATTCAGTCGGTATGAACAATCCAGTCGGTTATAGAAGAAAGTAGTCTCAAAACGTAGTATACACCGAGCTGTCTACCGAGTATCATTCCATGTCTACCGAGCAGCAAAGATGACACACCGAGTTGATATACACTGAGTGAAACATGTTACCAGATTCATTGAACCTAGACATACATATGAAAACATGTTACAAGATCGAGGAACATCTAACCATTATCACATTGGAAATTGCACTTAAAGATTGTGTATGATTTTGAGGTCATCTAACCAATGAAATATCTTGCATGGTTATTCATTCGATAAAACATGTTTGTAAGATCGAAGCAATGAATGGATCACCATCATAAGAGATCTATTTATACATCATAAGTTAAGAATTAAAAATAGGTCTGTGCATGAGTGTAAGAAGACTGTTACAGAGACACAGAGGTCACCGAGAAGGTTTTCAGAGAACAGTCGAAGAACAGAGTAAACAAAAGGGTTTACTGAGTTACTATATGGGTTACTGAGGTATTCTATAAGCAAGGTAACTTATTCTGAGCACATAGAATCTGCTATAACATTCCAGATGTAAAGTTGCAGATATTTGTAATGATTTTATCATAATATTTTGAAGTTGTAAGAGAAACCTTTAACAGGGTAAAAGACTCTAATCAAGTCTATAAATTGTAAAGCCTCTAACCAGGTGCAGCATTTAGATTAAGTGTTGTAAAATCCTTTAGCAAGGTAGATCTAACAGATCTTGTTACTCCTAACAGGGTAAACTATCAGAAATAGCTAAACATGTAGCTCTAACCGAACACTCTTTATTATTGCAGTAGTGAAGTTGTGGGTGCCATCCCCATCGCAGTTTTTCTCTCTAACCAAGAGTTTCTGCATAACCAAAATATATGTGCTATGGAGTGAATCATGTATGATTGTTATCTATTTGTTTTAGCTTTATATTATCTTATTGCACTATTCGGTTTAAGCATAGCAGTTAAGTTCTTATTGAAGAAAAGTTTTGAAGTACTGACTCACCCCTCCCCTCTCAGTACATTAGCTTTCCATATTGGGCCTAACAATTGGTATCAGAGCTTCAATCTTGGAAAAGGGTTTAACTGCCTAAAGAGAAAGATCTTATCAATGGAAGGCTACAAACAATCTCAGAGGATTGTGTATCTACAAGAAGAACTGGATCACACTAATCAAGTGATTGCAGACATGCAAAGGCAAATGCAAAAATCTCTGAAAGTGAGAAGAAGATTATCTGATGATTTACAGGACTTTCAAGAGTTAGTGGAACAAATTGAGACATCATCTGAGAACAGTATATCTGAAGAAACTAAAGAAATTATTGGAGTATTGAGAGAAAAGAACAAAACATTGGTTGATCAACTAAAAGCAATGAAAAGAGAACATGAACATTTCAGCACACAGATGACTGAAAATCTTGATGCATTAAGGACAGCTGAGGACAAATTAAGAGATCTAGAAAGAGAGAAACAACAACTTGAAGCTTTAGTATCTGATAAGAATGATGAAATCACAAGGATGACTGGAATTCAACAAAATCTGTCAAATCAACTAGGTTATGCACATCATGAAGTAATTCTAAAGGATGATGAGAATCAAGCATTGAAACTTGAAGTGTCAAGGTTGACCAATGAACTTGAAACAGAGAAGAAATCCAAAGAAACACTGAAGAAGAGCTATGAAGCATCAAATATGTTGGATGAGCAACTAAATACAAGAAGACCCAACAAGGATGCAGGACTCGGTTACAAAGAAAAAGACTCTACCAAGAAGGGAATTCATACTACCGAGAAAGGAGAATCATCAAAGCAAGCTGGATTCAAGAATAACATCAAAAGAAAGAAGCCTATTTGCAACTACTGTGGAAATCAAGGTCACACTACCAGCATGTGCCAAATCAAAAAAGGTAAGGAACAGAATGTCACTAAGTCCAATGGTTATTGTTGCAATTGCAATAAATATGGTCACACATCTAATCAATGTAGGACAAAGTCTGTGAACAATTATCAGAAGGCAAAATTCAAAGGGTTTTGTAAAAACTGCAATAGATATGGACAGTACCAAGAAGTGTTGGTTTAAGCAAAAGAACTATATGTGGTATGCACACCGAGCAAATGCTAGAGGTTACCGAACTCACACACATTCTTACCGATAGTATTCTGCAGTACCATGGGATTACAATACAAGGATATGGTGTGAATGTTGTGGAAGATATGGACATATAAGTGCCAACTGCTCTATAAGGCTTGGAATGAACAACCGAAGATCATGGAGAAATCCTGGTATGGCATGTTTCCATTGTCACAAAGTTTGACACTTGGCTGGAGATTGCAGAGACCAACCTAGAAAAGACACTGAGGAAATAAAAGAAAAATTAAAGATGATTTGGAAAAAGAAGGAAATTGTGTCAAATGAAGAAAGCACCTTACCTATCGAGTTAGGTGCACCTATTCCAAATTAATTGGTAAAGGTATGAAGGGACTGCATCCTCTTGAGGTTAAATCTTAATAGTTCCTATTTTATTATGTACTTAATTCAAATCTGCATAATTAAGATGTATTAGTAAGTTTGAAATTATATCAAAGTCTTTTGAAGCACTATATAGGAAACCTGTCAAGTCGGTGTATACAGGAAACCTGTCTAGTCAGTGAATGAAGGAAGTTTGGTTACTCGGTTAAAGAGGAAAAAGGAAAGAAATTTAAAGTGAACCGAGAGCATTTAATGTTTTTTACCTAACCTGCATGGAGCCCGATAAGGTATATTGTGTACTTAAAAGCATTTTCGCGGTCATTTTCACTTACCAAGTTTTCGAGAGAGCAGAGCAAAGCGAATCTAAGGCGATCAAAACCTCCTACAAAGCAAATTCAAGGTATTTACATCAATCTCAATGCATTGTTAAGCTGATTTACTGATCTTATCTAGTTGCCATTATCTGCTAAGTGTGAAGCGTCAATTGTTTGAAATCCTGAAACCCTAAGGATCCTTTGTTAGCTTTTATCTGAAATCTACAATGGCATCTAAGATCCAAGATCCCATCGTTGTTAAGAATGTAGAGAAGCCCTCACTAAAATACTCTCTGACTCCCAAAGTTGCATCTGAACCGGATGACAAAACTGCTTTTTCACTCATCCCAGATAGAGTGTTGTTAGTCGAAGATGTGAGATTCTTCACCAAATGTTGTGTTGAAGAACTTGTTCATGTTGAAATTAAAGACACCTATGATGAGCTGTGCACAGATGGTAAATTGAATGGCAAGTATGAACACATCAAGATCAATGGATTAATTGAAGCCCTAACCTATCCCTGTGTGTTCAAACCCCAGTGGGCTAAGTTTGTCCTAAGCAGAGTTCACGATGATTTCATGTGGCTAGAAGAGCAACCATTTAAGATTACCAAGGAGATCATTATCGGTTACCCCATTTATGATCATGCTTGAGCCCAAAAGATGATATCATAGAAGGAATTGATCAGTTTAACCGGAGTGGAATCAAATTGTAGAGGATTGAAACTGAATAATGTCACTAATGAAGAACTAAAATTTGCCATAAGACTAATGGGTTACTGTTTCTTCCAATCAGCAAGGGAAAATAGTGTACCCTGTGCAGCAGTAGACCTAGCATACAAAATTGTGAAAAAGGAAATGAAAATTGATCAATGTGAGGTGTTGCTAAAGAACCTGTTTGAGAATCTGAACACCATCAGGAAGCCGAAGAAGAACAACTCGGCTAATACACTAAAGTTTGGATCATTACTTGTATGCATGTTTTTCTATTTTGAAAAATTCTTTCCATCAGTCGATAAAGTTGTTTGGGAACTACACCGACCAATCACCCATCAGATTAATGACTTCATTAAGAAGTTAGGTGATAATTTCAATAATATTATGGATGATTACTTCAGTAAATTTCAAGAGAAAATGCATAACAGGTATAGAATTCCACCCCAGCTAGTGGAGAAATACAAAAATGACATATGTTTTGAAGTTGACACTGATTACTGTTATGTGAATGTTGTGGAACCGAGAACTCAATCTTTGTCACCTATGGGATACGAGATTGATTTTGACATCACACAATAGCAAATTGATGCATTTCTTACATTACCGAGGCATGCTACTGAGCTGAGGTATGGAACCTATGAGGAAGTGAAGGAAAAGGTAAAGATGAGCATTGTAGTACCCAAAGCTACAAGAAAGGCAACAAAGATGATAAAGGCATTATCTGAGAAATTCGGAGAAGACTCTTTCTCTACACCTGTCAAAGGCACCATTGCCATTACCGAAGAGGAATCTGAAGCCCAAGAGGCAGCTATAACACTGTGCACCGAACTACCTAAGGGTAAAGTGTTAAAGAGAAAGAAACATGACACATCAAAGGCCTCACCGACTCCACCTCCAAAGTGACCTAACACTAGAGCATCTGCAACTTCACCGAGTAAGAAAACAAAGAGTGTTATTGTTCCCAAGGTAACAAAGACCTACAAGAAATCTACTTGGAGACTCATTTTGGCAAAAGAGTCTAGTGATACCGAATCAGAGGATGCAAGCAAATTTCAGATTGTCAAGAGCAAGAAGGGAAATGTACATAGTGTTGAAAACTTCTATGCTAATCTGAAAGAATATGGAGGATTTGGTTCATTCAGATATGTAAAGTATGAAACCAGAAATAATGATGAGAAGAGACAAATTGAAGAAGCTGTCATCTGCACACTTCTACAATTTCGGTTAGCTCCATTGGAACTAGCAAAGTCCCTTCCAAATGAACTTTACTTGCATATTGATAATAGGTGGAAGTATGCAATGGACTCGAAGAAACAGATCAGAGAAAGAAGTCTGGTTCATCTATTTCCTGACATGTCAGTAGTTGAAATAAAAGAACATCTGACAACCTACAACTCAAAGTTTCTTGTCAAACAAAGAGCCTTAAAACTGATGAATGGGCTATATATTGAAGTGGAAAATGAGACAAAAGCAAAGTGGTAGGAAATATTTAAAGTCAAGGATGCTGGTGAGCAAGCTACAGTTGAAATTGTTGATGTCACCGAGCAAGTTCCTAATGTTACCGAGCAAGACCCTGCTGACACCATTCAAATAGATGAAGATGTCATGGATACAAAGGCACCAGAATAGGAAATGATAGAAGGCAATGCATATGAAAAAATTGTATCTAGTGAATCAGTCTTGGAACAAGTTCAGCCTTACCCACTGGTCAATCAACCTGTCTCAACCGAAACCCCTCATGACACGGATCAAGGCACCGAAGGCCACAAGTATACAATAGGAGAAGGTACTACTCAAGAACAAACATCTCAAGCACCTTCTAGCACTGAGAATGTTGCAACTGAGACACCGAGTACCGAGACACCAAAGGACACTACAGAGGCTAAGGAAACCGACCAAAGTGTTGCCTCTACCGAGCAACCTACCGAGGGTCATCAAGCCTCACAAGCCATTGTCTTAGTTCCATCGATGAAAGGTAAAGAAAAGAAGATGAAAAAACATAGTTTTAAAGTTGATTTGTCAAAACCAATAGTGTTGCCCAATGTAGACATATCAAAATTAAAGGGGCAAGCACTCATTGATTTCGCTGAACTATGCAAAGCAAAGGCCGAACAAGAGAAGCAAATGACAATTCAAAAGAAAAATAAAGTACTTCAGAAGGTGAAAGCACTCTTAATAGATATGCTACCTGAAGCTACAGTATCAATAGATGCAGCCATCCACATTCAACTGGATGAACTCCTAACAAAGATAGAGACATCTGGAGTAGATGCATCAGAATATTTGATCAAGCTAAAAGACAAAGAGCTCACTGCAAAAATGAAAGAAGAGGTACGGAAAGCTATAGCTATTGGCAAAGTTAAACTTGTCAAATTTATTGCTAAGTTGACTCCTCAACTCAAGCACATTCTTTATTTATTTCAGAAACTCTGCACATTTTCTTTATTCATTAAAGACATTAAGAATAAGACAGAGGCAATTGAGAAAGAGATCACTGATCTCTCAAATAAGTTGACCATAGAGCCAAATTCAGTTCAGAATTTCTATACAAAGCTACAACAGCTCATGGCTCTAAAATTGGACCTAAGAAATGAAGAACACAAGATCTGGATGGACATAATGACATTTCAGACATTATTCCTTCCTCATCTTTCATCCATCCAAGAACAGATCAACCGAGCCACCTCCTTATCTACTACATGAGAGGGAAGCATTCTAGATGGCTTAATATCATTATTGGCTGATATTCAAGCACAAAATTCTTTAATGGACAGTGTAAAGATTGCACTCTTTGTCGCTCTCACCGAAGCCCGGACCAAGTACAAATCCATTTTTGATCAGTTACCACCCCCGAATCGTAATTAAGTTTTGATGTTTTTCAAAAAGGGGGAGTGATATGATATAGTATTAGAGGAGTGATAGTGCTAGGGGAGTGATACAGTATTTGATACAGTATTGGGAGAGTGTTGTATTCATAGTATCAAACAAAAGGAGTATAGTATACAGGAGGGAGTATACCGAGTAGAGCAAGCAAAATATCCAAGAGCAGTGAACAGGACAGTAAATAAAGATCAAGAGCAACACACAGAACAGATCACCAAGCATGCAAAATCAGAGTTTTGTACAGTATATCGATAAGGGGAGTATATCTGGATATATTATTTTATTGACTATTGTATATACTGTCAGTAAAGTCAAATTTTGCAAGTATATAGGTTATTGAGTTATAACTATGAAAGTAGTTTTTGTCAAACATCTCAACTAATGTCAAAAGGGGAGATTGTTACTACTTATCAAGTTGTCATTAGTTTCATGTCAAAGTTATTATATATACTCTAGTCGGTTATCTCTACCGAGATATTCAGTCGGTATGAACAGTCCAGTCGATTACAGAAGAAAGTAGTCTCAAAACATAGTATACACCGAGTTGTCTACCGAGTATCATTCCATGTCTACCAAGCAGCAAAGATGACACGCCGAGTTGATATACACCGAGTGAAACGTGTTACCAGATTCATTGAACCTGGACATACATATGAAAACGTGTTACAAGATCGAGGAACATCTAACCGTTATCACATTGGAAATTGCACTTAAAGATTGTGTATGATTTTGAGGTCATCTAACCAATGAAATATCTTGCATGGTTATTCATTCGATAAAACATGTTTGTAAGATCGAAGCAATGAATGGATCACCGTCATAAGAGATCTATTTATATAGCATAAGTTAAGAATTAAAAACAGGTGTGTGCATGAGTGTAAGAAGACTGTTATAGAGACACAAAGGTCACCGAGAAGGTTTTTAGAGAACAGTCGAAGAACAGAGTAAACAGAAGGGTTTACCAAGTTACTATATGCGTTACTGAGGTATGCTATAAGCAAGGTAACTTATTCTGAGCACATAGAATCTGCTATAACATTCCAGATGTAAAGTTGCAGATATTTGTAATGATTTTATCATAATATTTTGAAATTGTAAGAGAAACCTTTAACAGGGTAAAAGACTTTAATCAAGTCTATAAATTATAAAGCCTCTAACTAGGTGCAGCATTTAGATTAAGTGTTGTAAAATCCTTTAGCAAGGTAGATCTAACAGATCTTGTTACTCTTAACAGGGTAAGCTATCAGAAATAGATAAACATGTAGCTCTAACTGAGCACTCTTTATTATTGCAGTAGTGAAGTTGTGGGTGCCATCCCCACCGCAATTTTTCTCTCTAACCAAGAGTTTCTGTGTAACCAAAATATATGTGCTATGGAGTGAATCATGTATGATTGTTATCTATTTGTTTTAGCTTTATATTATGTTACTGCACTATTCGGTTTAAGCATAACACTTAAGTTCTTATTGAAGAAAAGTTTTGAAGTACTGATTCGCCCCTCCCCTCTCAGTACATTAGCTTTCCATATTGGGCCTATATATATACATATGTATATGTATATATACATATGTATATGTATATATACATATGTTTATATATGTATATATATATATATATGTTTATATATGTATATATATATATACATATATACATATGTATATATGTATATACATATGTATATGTCTATATACATATATACATATGTATATATATATATATATACATATGTATATATATATATACATATATATAAATATATGTATATATATATATATAAATACATTCCATATTATATATATATATATATACACAACATATATAGAGATATTATATATTTATACATACAGACATATATATATATATATATATATATACACACACATACACATACACATACACATACACATACACATACACATAGATCTATATATATACATACATATACATATAGATGTATATATATACATATATACACATATATATATACATATATACATATATATATACATATATACATATATATATATACATATATACATATATATATATATATATATATAGGGATTTATGTAGATTTACAGATAGATATATCTATAATACTATATATTGGATATATATGAATATTTATATAAAAAATTCATATATATTTATTTTATAATTTATATAATTACACAAATAAACTGAATATATATACATAGTTGTTCATACATATAAATATACATTTTAGATTTATAAACACACAAATATATTTATATATTTATAATTATTCACTGGATATTTTTTTACACATATATTCAAATATATTAATATACAATATATAATCATATATAAATACTTATATAAGTCATCATTTATATATACTCTACTTCATTTCACCTTTCGAAGAATATGTTAATCATTAGCTCTTAGGATGGGGACACTCATAGCTAAATATATACAACTATAAAAAATCAAACTCTTAATTAAAAGCGCCTGATCATCATTATAAATCTAATCTCAAAGAGATCTAGGCCATTATGGTAGGTTAGTGTCCCGATGAGAAGGGCATTAGCTGGCTGTCTGAATCAGCAACCTGAAAGATCATTCACCAAAATTAAGTCTGGCAACTCAAAATGATATTCCCACAAGGGGATCATCATTTGAAGATTTGGCATTTATATTAAGCCAATTTGAAATGCCCGAGGTGGATGTATGGTACGCATGAATTAAGAAAGGATGTGAAAGATCAGTCATTAACATAATTACCCTACACGGCTATTAAACCAAGCCTTCATGTTAAAATTCAGAAGCTTTCTAACCAAGCTAGATTGGTATAGCTCTGTGATATCAATACCTCTTGGACTGAAGTAGAACCAGAGATGGACACCCCGATCAAACTGAGTAGTTCAAAGAGGCAGATGGCCTTTGATGGTGCTATTACTAGGGATCACCTTAAATGCATCATCCGCTTTCCTCATACCTTAGTTATAGATGTTGTAGAAACTATCCTTGACCCGGACTATCTCACAATACTGACCGAACCACGGCCAACTCTGATGTGGCGGCCATGTTCTTGGCTATTACGATGACCTCCACCAAGAAAAGAGATGACACAGGCGCTCTCTGCAAGGAGGTCTTCATTGCCTCAATCTTAGGCAATTTGGAGAGGGTTCTTGTTAACATTGACAATGAATGGACAATTCCAAGGCCTAGAGACTATGATGTCTTCATAAGAAACAATAGGTCAGTACCTAGATACCCCATTATCACTATGGATGAAGTGGCCTTTACCAGGGAAAGGAGTGATGCAATTAATAGGAATGTTAATTTTTTGTTGCATTTATTTCATGTGAGAAACCCACCAAAGCCCACTTGGTTCGAGGACTTCCTAAAGGAAGAAGGCTTGGAATTGGACGAGGGTGAAGTTGCGACCTCTTCTTCAAGCTCGGAATAAGGAGGCTTCATCTCCTGTTCAGATAATGTGATAATTTTGCCCCTTCCTTGTCACCATATATTTGGCATAAACTAACAATGTTAACTTTTGATCAAACACAGACTTCGGAGGAGATAATAATCTCGCCAAATCTTAAAGATAAACATAGTCAGTTTAAATGATATTAAAATAGCATGCATTAACTGTTAATTTTATGGCTCACTTAGATAAACATCATAAGATTAGCCTGAAATTGTCATTTTCAGTTACTATTGATTGTTTCTGTTCATATAGGTCCATAGATGTGGAAAATTGGCCAATATATTCGTACTCTATTTTGATATTCATTAATATGAATATATACTCACATATATGATTATAAGCAACGGGATTTACTCATATAAAGGTATATATTCACATTGGTGGATACTTAATCAGGGCAGGATATGTTAAGGAAATAAAGGCCCTCAATTTCTGCATGTGTTGGCCTATTTGAACTAAGAAAATCAGTTGTAATGCTTAAGTGCATATACTCATTTGATACTTGTTGCTGAGCTTTCTATAAATGAAAGGCTATCTGACACTCCACAGACTACGGGTTATATGTGGCAGGCATGCAAAATATTCTGGGTAAGAATGTAGGTTAAATTGTGCCATGAAACTCATCTACCCCTATTACCCTCTCTGAGTATAATCTAAATGGATGAGCGTGTATGCTGGACTCAGGAATGACAGAATCCCATTTACCCCCTCTTGTTATTATGTCTTGGATATCATCCATTATCAAGGATAGCATCCAAGTACATAAGCAAGAGGTGGTAAATAGGTGATTCATAACTCTGGATGATAATTTTTCAAAAAAAATGGACATTATCAACAAACTTTGCTTATGAATATGTCATATCAACTACTTAATAATTTTAGAAAAATGAGGTTAAGAATTTAGAAACAGCATAGAAGGATGTCAAATCACGCTGCTTATAATGTTTTGTTTACATTTCTCTGTTTAAGTTCTGGGATGACAGGTCCAATAGGATATTTGGCTGAGGAAGTATCCTAGCATGGAAGATAAAATTTTATCTGAAATAGAATACTAAATGTTACTAACAATCTAGGCAAGTAATTTGAATACTAACCATGCAGGAGGCGTAGGGTCATCTTTAAACAAATAACAGGATGAAAGATGACTATATGCAATCAATGCTCAAACTCAAAGACAAAGCTCAAGGAGAACTGTGATAATTGAAAAATTGTAATATGGGCTTGTAAGGGAAAGAAAATATCTTCCCACTTACTCACCCTAGCCCGAGGTGCTATTGTATTATTCAGAATCTATGCTTATTTGTAAATAGATGTAGAGATTATCTGGACTACGGTCCCGGGCAAGGCCAGAGGTTTTCTCGCCTCCACTCTTTCCTATCGGTGCCTGCACAAGTGGAGTGATGTAAAACTTAATAATGATTAATAAAATTTTGGCTTCGGCCTCTTACCGATCAAAAAAAAAATGACATGTTTAATTGGAAAGTTGATGTAGATGTATTGTGAGAAATGGTTGAAGATGACTCACAAATATAAAAAATAGAGAATAGTCCTACAAAATGATTTGTAATTTGAAAAGCTATTGTTCAACACTATGGATTATGCATTAAAGTTTATAGAAGTTCTATATGTTAATTAAAAGTTTGTATAATTTTGCCGAGAGGCAATTTACAATGGGATTCAAGTTGTCCGTAAACAAAAATGCTTTTTAAAAAAAAATTGACATGCTGACTTGGCAGTATAGTGACGCTGGCGGAAGAATGGGTAGAAACGTTACACATAAGATATCAGAACAACTGCAACCACATGGTAGTGGAAGAATTCCATTTACCATCTTGAAGCTAAATATAACCAATGCAGAAGGAAAAATAAATCGACTGTCTACCAAAAATAAATCGATTATGCCTGTCTACCAATAAAGTAGAGGTGATAGTAGTATAGAAACAATAAATGAAAAACGCAAGGTGAGTAATGCATGCGGTGAGTAAGGCATAAGGTGAGTTGGCAGAGTACAATGGCACCGGTGAAAGAGGGAACTAAAAACTGTCAGAACCGTTATAGAAGAGTGCACATTAATATGCCAGAAGAGCGGACGCCAAGGAAAGAGTCGTGGTATTGCATCTTTAAAAGCTTACAACATTTCTGTAAAAAAATTATGTTCGGCATCCTTGAGAGCAAGGCACCACTGTGCAAAATCTTCAGGTATGTAAACTGATTTTCTCAGTCTTTTCTTTTACAGTAGATTTTGAAGTTTCCATAGCAATTTCAACATATCTGTTTTATGTATATCCCTGCGACCATAATATTTTGTGAGAGAGATTTTCTTTGAGGCACTTGATCGAATACTGTATGCGCACTGTCTATCCTTATGCAGGCTTTCCTTCAGCTTCTCTGCACTCTCCACTTAAGTCTTCTACATTTTCATTGCATGCATTAATCCGTCTACAATAACGGATTCTATCTTTCCCTCCTCTCTGAAAGAATGCATTGCATGCAGTCTGTTTTGAACCTGAAAAAGAGATTCTTTGGACACTATCCAGAACCTAAGCAGATATTACAGAATGCTCTGATGAGTTTAAGAGTACTCTCTCCTTCAATGGGTCCATATTAACTCTAATAGCCATCATTGCTAAAGTTATCATCAAGTTTTCAACTTTGTGCATGGCATAATCAAAATATTTTCACAATTAAAAAACCAAATCATAAAATAAGCTTATAAAAACTCTTACCAGATTTCGTTGTATTTAGGCTTTTCAAAATTAAATGTTTTAGGATAAGAGTATTTGTTCCAAGCTAAGCACCATTCAAAAAAAGTAAGTTGACAGTCAAATTATAGTGTTTGTTCCAAGCGCAGGGAAAATTAATTTCTTGTGTTGCGTGGAAAGGGATTTGGAGGGTAAATGTTTATCTTTTGAAGTGAAAATGAAAGGGAGCTAAATACTTTTCCACACCACACCACATGCACTCGATATTTTAATCTTTCCTGGAAAATAAGTCTTAATATTTATTCATTAAAATGGATTCAATTTTGATATGGATGGTATCTAGACATTATATCCAGGGCCCAAGTCTGTTCCAAACATCTGGGAATAAATGTGGTACCGTTCATTTGGATTATCAATTTAATCGATGCTCTTTGGATTTTTATTATTATTTTAATTTATAACATGAAAGTAACACAAGTAGTTGAAAATATAGACAGACAATTTATTGGATTTAGTTGGAGTTGGCCATTAAGATTATTACTACCATCTTTTAAAGCTTACATTTTCTTTGTTGGTGGTGTTAATAACTCATTAAAGTTGTACATATTGTTTTTTTATCTTTTGTGTAATATTGATTATACATATATGATATATTTAAAACTACTATACCTATATTTTAAAAAATCTATGTAAAATTAGCCAAGAGATCAAATTTTAAAATATTTAACATTCATAAAAATGAATAAATCATTTTACCTTCTATGTGACAAACGAGAGCTATTCAAGAAAATACTTGCATCAATCAAAAGATTCACTATAAATATGTTATTAGAGGCATTATGCAAGAAGATCAATTGCAACAATTAATAGAATCACTATAAATATATTATTATAGTTATGTTGCAAGAAGACAAGAACAATTCAACACATGCATTATAAATCATCAAATTGATAGAAGAAAACGTATTTACATATAACAATTTTGGTGGAAACCTCGCATAATATCTCACACTAATCCTACCAAAAAAGTATTAATCAATTCAAAAGTAAAAATAAGATAGATTATTGTTATAAATTAGAATTTACAATATATTTTAAAAATTATTCGACAAAATAAAATAAAATAGATTATTGTAAAAAATGGCATATTGACCTAGAAGACAAATTCTCCTCCAAATGTGAAAGTGTTTGATTGGTGAACAAAAGTTTTAATGCCTACACAACATTAAATTAACAAATCTCTATCAATATACAAATAATTATTTTGAATTTTAAATTATTATGTAAATGTGGAAATGAATGCTAATTATAATTTAAATTGTTTCCCAATTCAAATCAACACGTAACATTTAGTAAGGAGGGGCTAACATAAACTCTAATATAAAATTTAAATTTAAAACACATAATTTCATTGTACATATTAAAAGCATCTAATTTTATGCAATAAAATAAATAAATAAAATAATTTAAAAATTGATAAGTATTTTTTACATGTCAATTATGATATTTATATTAATATAAATTTTTTTTTAAATATACAGTATTTTATTTTGTTGAATAATTTTTCAAATATATTGCAAATTCTAATTTATAACAATAATCTATCTTATTTTTACTTTTGAGTTGATTAATACATTTTTGGTAGGATTAGTGTGAGATATTATGTGAGGTTTCCATCAAAATTGTTATATGTAAATATGTTTTCTTCTATCAATTTGATGATTTATAATGCATGTGTTGAATTGTTCTTATCTTCTTGCAACATACCTATAATAATATATTTATAGTGATTCTATTAATTGTTGCAATTAATCTTCTTGCATAACGCCTCTAATAACATATTTATAGTGAATCTTTGGATTGATGCAAGTATTTTCTTGAATAGCTATTGTTTGTCACATAGAAGATAAAATAATTTATTCATTTTTATGAATGTTAAATATTTTAAAATTTGATATCTCTCGGCGAATTTTACATAGATTTTTTAAAATATAGGTATACTAGTTTTATAGCTCAATGAACTTTAAAAATGCACACATATGATATTTCTTTGGTAGCCATATCACAAGATGTAGTTGATCATTCAATGTACCCAAATTTACCACTTTTCAGGTGTACATGTACTACATATTTTACACAAGTTATAATTTAATTTCTAAGGTATTTTCTACTTGCAATTTTTAATATATTCAAGTCAAGTTTATTTTATTTATGTAATGTATTAAACATATTCCACCTTCATAAGTGAACACCTCGACATGGTGAGGCACTTTTTCCATTGAGGATCATGTCTAGGGCAATATGTATTGTTATATAAGTTACATTGCAAATTATTATTTTTATGTTTGATTATACACTAATAAGTAATTTAATATTAATTCCACTCTTTTTTCTTATTGTAGTTTTGTGGTTAACTTAAGAGGGCCTACTAACCAATTTTAGAAGGGAAAAGTAAGTTATAAGATACTCTCCCTCTATCTCTTTATTTGTATCCTCTCTCTCTCTATCTCTTTATTTGTATCCTCTCTCCCTCTCTATCCCCCCACCTTTCTCTCCCCTATCTATATTACCCTATATCTCCTCCTTGCTATCTATATTTCTCAATGTACCCACTCTTTATATCTCTCAATCTCTCCTTCTTTATAGATCTATATTTTGATATATCTTCCCCTATATGCATCTATCTACTCTCACTCTCTCTCACCCTCTTCCCCCCTCTCTCTATACCTCTCTCAATGTATTTCTATCTAAATGATTTGAGGTTCACCTTTCACATTGGATTTTTCATCATTGCATTCTTCATTTTATAGTGATTCACATGTTAATTAAAGTTATTATGGATTATTTCTCCTTATTTGGGTGAAAGTTTAGATGTGTCTATTATTTATTAAGTCAAAATAATATAGGTATATTTTTCTTATTGATTGTTATTGTAGACGTGTCTATTTTTATAGAGGCTTTAAATTCCTCTTACATCTTTTCACATTCATCCTCTATATTAGAGATGTTTTCATCCTCTATATTTGAAACATTTTTTTCTTAGTTTTCATCCTATGAAAGCTCACGTGTGCATTCATCCTCTATATTAGAGAGGTTTTCTTTTGAATACAATGGTTATATTCATATGTATAGCAATGTTTTCTTACCCACGATGTGCTTGTGGTGGATTTTATGGTTCCTTATTTTTATCTTCCCCTTGGATCTTACTTCATCCAATTGATATTCTTACACACTAATTTTTTTATGCATTTCTACCGTTTTCCCCTAGACTTTGTGATATGATGCTCAATCAACCATTTATAACCCATAATTGTTGCACTAGAAGGACATATGTTTGTTCTTTTGTCTACTAATGCCACAACTCATGCTAGTATCCTTTGGACCCCATATGTGAAACTCTTCCTTCAGTGGCTTGTTTTGAAATGTCATCTACTAAAGGATTCTTCAATGTGAATGATGCAAATTCAAATTATTTAGCTACTCACCAAACATCATTCACCCATCTATCATGATTTATTTTAAGGTTCCCATCCTATAATTAAAAATGGAGTATTTAATAGTCATCTTCATTTATGGTTGGTTATAGATTATCAAAATTAATTATTTCATTGAATTGATTCACACACCTTTGGCTATTGTGGAGATTTACCATGGAAAAGTACGATTCAACTATTTTACTTGAGCTCTATTTAGAATTATGGTGGGTGATTCTCACGTGTTTAAAGTATTGCAAGTAAGGTTTTGTTAGGAGTTTTAGTTCATGTTTTACATGAATACTAATGGGTATTAAGTAGCATCATTTTTAACAATATAAAGAAATACTAATGGGTATTAAGGTTTTCTCAGAAGTTCCAATTCATATTTCATATGAAGAATATCATTTTAAGGAGTTTTACCATTTAAAATCTAATGAAGAGTATATTTACCCTAAATTCATTAAAAAATATTGAATATAAACTCTAAATTCATTAAAAAATACTATTATAAATCCTAAATTCACAATGTAAAAAAAAATACAACCCTAAATTAAAAAATTATAAAAAAAAAAAAGCCTAAACCTAAATTCATTTGAAGAAAAAAAAAAATAGAAAAATGACAAAGAAGCGTACCTAGATGAGTAGTTCGTTGATAATGTTGGCAAGAGGAGGTGGCAAGATGTGGCAATTGCACAACATCAAGTACTTCTTACTCCTTTACTCTCCTATTATTGCATATAGGAAATGAGCTTGCAGCTTTTTTTTTCTAAATAAATACTTCTAAGTAATGGGTACCCTTTCTTTAATAACCTGTATGTGTTTTTTGGTAACAGATACCCATTATGTAAATAATGTGTACCCACATACCCATTTTGTAAATAAAGGGTACCTATTTCCTTTAAAAACTAAAGGAAAACGGATACCCATTTTAATTTTAGCCATAGGATCCTAAAGCATAACATGTACCAATTATTTACAAAAAGGGTATCGTTTCTATCCGTTTTTAAGGCTGAATTTTCCCCTTAATGGGGACTCAACTTCTTGCACCCACCCTAATTCAAGAGAACATTTGCATCTATTGTGTTTGATCACACTCATCCTAGCACATTTGCATTAATATGCATGTTTGAAGCTTAATGTCTATTAAAATATTTTTAAATACGACCATCTTGATAAAAAAAATACAAAGAGTGTGGCAAAGAATATTATTGTTTAACAACCTACTTTTCTTCAAGAATTTATGGGGGGAATTTAGAGATCCTTCAGATAGTTCACAATTATAGATCAAGTTCATAGACACAAACTACATCTAGAATAAAAAATTTGATCTAGTTTAGAACAAAGAAAAAATATTATAATTCTAATCCATGTACACAACTACCTAGACATCTCTAAGTTTTAAGGCACACAAATCTTAGTATCTTCATCAATTGATAGATTTTTTATTACAAAGCTAAACAATCTCTCTTCAATAATTATTATTTATGTTTTTTTACTATCATATGCTACTTATTTGATCTGATCCATTCCATCCACTTTAACAATCCAACTAAATACAAACTAGTATACCTATATTTTAAAAAATCTATGTAAAATTCGCCGAGAGATATCAAATTTTAAAATATTTAACATTCATAAAAATGAATAAATTATTTTATCTTCTATGTGACAAATGATAGCTATTCAAGAAAATACTTGCATCAATCCAAAGATTCACTATAAATATGTTATTAGAGGCGTTATGCAAGAAGATTAATTGCAACAATTAATAGAATCACTATAACTATATTATTATAGGTATGTTGCAAGAAGATAAGAACAATTCAACACATGCATTATAAATCATCAAATTGA
Organism: Cryptomeria japonica; assembly: GCF_030272615.1. Lineage (NCBI taxonomy): Eukaryota > Viridiplantae > Streptophyta > Pinopsida > Cupressales > Cupressaceae > Cryptomeria > Cryptomeria japonica. The sequence continues at coordinate 736,323,801 of NC_081409.1, forward strand.
TAGAAGAAAACATATTTACATATAACAATTTTGATGGAAACCTCGCATAATATCTCACACTAATCCTACCAAAAATGTATTAATCAACTCAAAAGTAAAAATAAGATAGATTATTGTTATAAATTAGAATTTGCAATATATTTGAAAAATTATTCAACAAAATAAAATACTGTATATTTAAAAAAATATTTATATTAATATAAATATCATAATTGACATGTAAAAAATACTTATCAATTTTTAAATTATTTTATTTATTTATTTTATTGCATAAAATTAGATGCTTTTAATATGTACAATGAAATTATGTGTTTTAAATTTAAATTTTATATTAGAGTTTATGTTAGCCCCTCCTTACTAAATGTTACGTGTTGATTTGAATTGGGAAACAATTTAAATTATAATTAGCATTCATTTCCACATTTACATAATAATTTAAAATTCAAAATAATTATTTGTATATTGATAGAGATTTGTTAATTTAATGTTGTGTAGGCATTAAAAATTTTGTTCACCAATCAAACACTTTCACATTTGGAGGAGAATTTGTCTTCTAGGTCAATATGCCATTTTTTACAATAATCTATTTTATTTTATTTTGTCGAATAATTTTTAAAATATATTGTAAATTCTAATTTATAACAATAATCTATCTTATTTTTACTTTTGAATTGATTAATACTTTTTTGGTAGGATTAGTGTGAGATATTATGCGAGGTTTCCACCAAAATTGTTATATGTAAATACGTTTTCTTCTATCAATTTGATGATTTATAATGCATGTGTTGAATTGTTCTTATCTTCTTGCAACATAACTATAATAATATATTTATAGTGATTCTATTAATTGTTGCAATTGATCTTCTTGCATAATGCCTCTAATAACATATTTATAGTGAATCTTTTGATTGATGCAAGTATTTTCTTGAATAGCTCTCGTTTGTCACATAGAAGGTAAAATGATTTATTCATTTTTATGAATGTTAAATATTTTAAAATTTGATCTCTTGGCTAATTTTACATAGATTTTTTAAAATATAGGTATAGTAGTTTTAAATATATCATATATGTATAATCAATATTACACAAAAGATAAAAAAACAATATGTACAACTTTAATGAGTTATTAACACCACCAACAAAGAAAATGTAAGCTTTAAAAGATGGTAGTAATAATCTTAATGGCCAACTCCAACTAAATCCAATAAATTGTCTGTCTATATTTTCAACTACTTGTGTTACTTTCATGTTATAAATTAAAATAATAATAAAAATCCAAAGAGCATCGATTAAATTGATAATCCAAATGAACGGTACCACATTTATTCCCAGATGTTTGGAACAGACTTGGGCCCTGGATATAATGTCTAGATACCATCCACATCAAAATTGAATCCATTTTAATGAATAAATATTAAGACTTATTTTCCAGGAAAGATTAAAATATCGAGTGCATGTGGTGTGGTGTGGAAAAGCATTTAGCTCCCTTTCATTTTCACTTCAAAAGATAAACATTTACCCTCCAAATCCCTTTCCACGCAACACAAGAAATTAATTTTCCCTGTGCTTGGAACAAACACTATAATTTGACTGTCAACTTACTTTTTTTGAATGGTGCTTAGCTTGGAACAAATACTCTTATCCTAAAACATTTAATTTTGAAAAGCCTAAATACAACGAAATCTGGTAAGAGTTTTTATAAGCTTATTTTATGATTTGGTTTTTTAATTGTGAAAATATTTTGATTATGCCATGCACAAAGTTGAAAACTTGATGATAACTTTAGCAATGATGGCTATTAGAGTTAATATGGACCCATTGAAGGAGAGAGTACTCTTAAACTCATCAGAGCATTCTGTAATATCTGCTCAGGTTCTGGATAGTGTCCAAAGAATCTCTTTTTCAGGTTCAAAACAGACTGCATGCAATGCATTCTTTCAGAGAGGAGGGAAAGATAGAATCCGTTATTGTAGACGGATTAATGCATGCAATGAAAATGTAGAAGACTTAAGTGGAGAGTGCAGAGAAGCTGAAGGAAAGCCTGCAGAAGGATAGACAGTGCGCATACAGTATTCGATCAAGTGCCTCAAAGAAAATCTCTCTCACAAAATATTATGGTCGCAGGGATATACATAAAACAGATATGTTGAAATTGCTATGGAAACTTCAAAATCTACTGTAAAAGAAAAGACTGAGAAAATCAGTTTACATACCTGAAGATTTTGCACAGTGGTGCCTTGCTCTCAAGGATGCCGAACATAATTTTTTTACAGAAATGTTGTAAGCTTTTAAAGATGCAATACCACGACTCTTTCCTTGGCGTCCGCTCTTCTGGCATATTAATGTGCACTCTTCTATAACGGTTCTGACAGTTTTTAGTTCCCTCTTTCACCGGTGCCATTGTACTCTGCCAACTCACCTTATGCCTTACTCACCGCATGCATTACTCACCTTGCGTTTTTCATTTATTGTTTCTATACTACTATCACCTCTACTTTATTGGTAGACAGGCATAATCGATTTATTTTTGGTAGACAGTCGATTTATTTTTCCTTCTGCATTGGTTATATTTAGCTTCAAGATGGTAAATGGAATTCTTCCACTACCATGTGGTTGCGGTTGTTCTGATATCTTATGTGTAACGTTTCTACCCATTCTTCCGCCAGTGTCACTATACTGCCAAGTCAGCATGTCAATTTTTTTTTAAAAAGCATTTTTGTTTACGGACAACTTGAATCCCATTGTAAATTGCCTCTCGGCAAAATTAATGATTTTTTACACAAATTAACCATTGAGGAAAAACTATTTTTCCTTTTCAAACTTCATGTATATCAAAACATATATGCACCCAATTTCAATGGACAATAACATTTGATTTGTACCTGAAGTTAAAATCTAGTCCCCTGGATAAACATAAACTAAGGAACCTGCAATGACCAATGTGGCACAGTGAAATCCTTTGCAACTTCCATTTCGATGAACACCTATAAACAGATCGTTGCTTCATTATCATTATACAAGACAGTGCATAAAAGCACATTTTGCTCACTGTTATTTTGTGTTACCATTCATAGAGATTAATTAAAAATCACCATCTTTCTCAATTAAGTAATTCCGATTATCTATTTGATTTGCTTACATTGGAACAAGAATTTCCTTACAGAAGTTGCCGGCTAGATACAATCTGTAACAAAATAAATGCAAATAAAATTTCTCTAAATTTTAAGATTTACAATCTTTCAACGTTTCTTCCAATTCATTGATCAGGGCTTCCTGGAGCCAATTTTCAGCCTCCGCCATGAAAGAAGGGCTGAGTCGAATCATCAGAACACAAAATTCGTGCTCATTCAGAGCTCCGTCGCCGTCTAAATCTCCCTCCTGCACCATCGCTTCTATTTCTGAATCTGTCAAAGATTCAACCCCTAAAATAGCTGAATTTTTCCTCAGACTTTCGACGGTGATCAAACCCCGTTGTGGATCCGCCAGTAGACGAAACCCTTTACACAGTTCCTCCATAAAATCGGGTGCCCCCAATTTCTCCGCCATAACTGGAAGAAAATCCTGAAATTCCTCCATTTTACTTCTGGTATAAATTTCCCGAGTTATGAGCGAGTAGAGCATGGATCGAAGAGAAATGGAGAGGAGGTGTTATAGATTTCATCACCGACGCCTTGCGAAATCGGGAAGCGTAAATTAAGAATCAGAAATGGATAGGAAGCTGCGGTGACCGTCGCCGTCCAGCCGTTGAAGACCAGCTGGAGATAAGTTCGAATTTTTTAAAGAATTTTGTAGGAAAGAAGTCGGTGATTTGAAATTTCTTAGTTGCAGACTGATTCTGTCGCTCTCGTGTCGACGAGCTGGGAATTTCCTCGAACTTGCCGTCGAGGTACTAGTAAAATCTGCGTGATTTGACGTAGTTTTGTTCACAGAGCACAGTCACGAGGAGCTTTTTAAATAAATCATTTGTTTTATTTATCCTTTTATAAAAGGTGTTGAAAATTGTTAATATAAGAATATTTTAGGTTTAACAAAACAATTGAATATCTGTAAATAATTTAAGTCAATAAACAATTAATTTATAGAGATATATGTAATCATACACGTAATGTTTGCAATTAATGGGAAGATACTTGAACATGGGAGAGAAAATCTTGGATATTATTGTTTTAAATTAAATTCATTACACTATGCCTTTGAACTTTCCAACCCATTCTAACAAAACAATTAAATATTTGTAAATAATTTAAGTCAATAAACAATTAATTTATAGAGATATATGTAATCATACACGTAATGTTTGCAATTAATGGGAAGATACTTAAACATGGAGAGAAAATCTAGGATATTGTTGTTTTAAATTAAATTCATTACACTATGCCTTTGGAACTTTCCAACCCATTCTACCTTTTGAGATTTGTTCTTTTGAAAAAATGTTATAAGGTGGTATCACTTGACGAGCTTAGTTTTTTTAAGGGTCAATGATTATTGTCTTTGGTTTGTTGGTGAAGATGAAAGGTTCTTAATGAGCCTATCAGGGATCAAGTCTTGTTGAGTGCAAGGCTCTAACATCAAAAAGGGATGAGGTTGGGATCATGCCCTAAGCAAACTTGGCGGAATGGATACCCCCCAGTCCATGGCTCTTAGTCAAAGAGGTTCGACCTAAAGCTCATGCTCCCATATAGGGTAGCCAAAATGACTTTGTGGATGAAAAGTCCTCCATAAAAAAAATCTATTTTTTAAGCATTCTATAATATGGTTTCATCAATGGGTTATATCACTATTTTTTTAAATGGAAATCATTTTTGATTGGTTAATGGAAATTGAATTTTCATGGAGTGGTTTGTAAAAATTCAAGTTTTGTTGGGGTTGGATTTGTTCTTTGTAATTTGTTAGGTAATTTTTACAAAAGTGGTTCCTTTTTGTTCGGTCATGGAATCAACACTAAGACTAAATGAGATTTTGTTATTGGTAGCATCTCTTTGACTGGTTTGGAGGTGTGCAAGAAATAAATGGTAGAAGGTGATTTAATGTCTATTAGTAAAAGATTACATACTCTAAACTAGAAACTCAAACGTTTGTTGTGAGAGGTAATTGACATGTGTCATTAGTTTGATTATTCTTTTATTTTTTGTTGCTATCATGAACAAAAAGAAGGTGGAAAACCTATTATATGTCTTAATCATATATTAATCCTTTCTTAACATTAGTCAATTCTAACATCAATATTTGTGAAGGTCTTTACTATTATGATTTGTGATAAAAGGCTCTCATGTTTAGTTCACTCCTTGGTGCCTTCTCGTTAGATGATGAAGGATATCAGTATTTGTGTTTAGAAATACTATTGTAATCAAAAATACTTAACCAATTATTGTTATTTATACTTATTAACCAGTTATATGATATACTTTTTCTACTCAAATTCAATATATTTTTAGTAAAGTAAACATGCAAACTTTTAAAACAAAAATAGCCAAAAAGGACCAATTATTGGTACTCACATTGGCTAAAAGTTTCACCTCTTATTGCAATATCCATGTTGATCAAATAATTAATAAAAAATATGTAACAACCCAATAGATTGTAATCATTTTATTGCCAACTTTTTACATGGTCTTTCATCTATATAATTAAGAATGATACTCAACTAATTCTTCTATTCATATAAGATATTTAACCATCTATCCATACAAGACATGTATTCTTCTATATATATGAGTTAGGTATTTTTACTATGGCCAGAGACTTTGATTTAGCCTGAGACAATTTGTGTCTGTATCTTCTTGATAGGCTACTTTTTTTCCTATTGGAAAAGCACCAAGGTCATTGCCTATCAAGACTTATATAATTTAAATTTGCACTTTCCTTATAATTCATCTTAAAGCATTGAGGATAAAAATAGTTCATCTAGAACTCTTACATGAGTATAAAGTGAATCTTAATTTTGTAATAAATTTTTAAATTTTTTTAATTAGGTTAGCGCAAGTTGGTAAGTCCAATTTGTGGAACAACACCAACCCTACTTCAAAAAACCTAGCATTGGGAATTTCCAAGTCATTTACCTAGATTGCTTATATTATCACATCCACGAGGTCAAGACGCAAAATATATAGTTTTGTAATCATCTAAGGTTTAATGTGACACTAGTAAATTTGGGCCTAATTTCTGACAGCTATTTGTCGGAAGTCCGACGACACCACGTTGGACTTCCGACCAACTTAACCATTGAAAACTCGTCGTCGGTCTTCCCGACGATGCCATTTGCGTCGGACGTCCGACGATGTTATGAACTCTTCCGACGGCGGCTATATTTGCTCCCCCGGCGAAAAATTTCAACGGATTACAGTCGGAATTCCAACAGATGCTATGTTTGCTCCTCGACGATTGTCCGACGTGGAAGTGACGTCGGATATACAACATCCTTGTCGGATGTTTCTTTAGTTGTCGTTGGAATTCCGATGGTATCATGTGATGTGGGTCAGACGGCTTTGTTGTCGATGCATGAAAGCATTGAACGAGTTCTACTTTGAAAAATTGCATAAAACATTTTTATTTATTTGATTCAGTGTTATTGGCAAAAAAAGATTATCAATGATGTTTCCTTTCTCCAAGAATTGTCTAGGATCTTTCCGTCATATAATATGTAACATCCAATGACTAAATATTTTCTTTACAAATGCTTATTTTATTTAATTATCATCTAAGCGTGAATTAAAATTTATATCTGTGCGGAAGCAGAACATACAAGATGAAGACTCGTGTGCAAGTAAATTTCATAAAAGAAAGCAAGCAGGCATTATATTGAATGACATGGAAACAAGCTCATTAGTTGCCTAGAAGAGAGAAATTGGAGAAAAGCAGAGGAAAGTGTTAAAGGTTGATAAATACATAGAGAGTATGCAATACAAACAAACAATGTCTGGAGTGTGTGATGTGACGTCTCTAATTTATGTCCGGAGGGAATAACTAGTTTTGGAGTTCCTGGGAAACCTATTGGGCCACGCTTGGAGTAAATCAATGTGTTCATGCAAGGAGCACCTTTTTTCTATTATGAGAATGATGATTTTGCACCGAAGGATATTTGGAAGGCAATATCCAAAAATTTCTATAGTGTGGAACCAGAGTTGGCGGACTCAAAGTACTTTTCAACTTCCAGAAGACCAAGAGGTTATGTACACAATCTCCCAATAGAAGGGTGATTTCAAGCATTACCTCTCCCCCCCATGACTATTCAGGAAGCACTTCCGCAGACAAAGGACTATTGGCCTCCATGGGATCAAAGCAAAAAATTGAAGCATAAACTCTAGACGATGTGGTGGTGTCCTTCGTGAAGAAATTTGCACTATAATTAAAAATTAACAAGGGAAACTGCAAGATAGTGAATAGAAATACATTCTTGAAAAGTGGGAAGAATGGATCTTGGTTTGGGTGGGGCCAGGTCAGGTGGCTCCTCTAGAGGTTGACGAGATAGAAATCATATTAGGATTTGAAAAAGATCACACTTGTGGAACTTCGTGTGCGACTGATCGATTGCGTTGTTTGGGTAATGCATTCTAAATAGATACAATTACATACCATTTATCTATCTTGATTAAAGCCTTTTATCTTGATAGCATTAAATTAAAGTTCTTTCTCTATTTTCTGGTGATCTCTGGAGCAGAGGTTAGTTTGCATCAACCTAGGATACATTTAACTTGTGTTGTATCTACGGAAATATGTATCCTAGGTCGATGCAATGCAACCTCTGCTCCACCAATACCAGATAGAAGAGAAATTACTTTAATTTAATGTCATCGGGATAAAAGGCTTTACTCAAGACAGATAAATGGTATGCAACTATATCTATTTGGAATGCATTACCCAACTAGCGCAATCGATCAGTCGCACACGAAGTTCCACAAGTGTGATCTTTTTCAAATCCTAATATTATTTCTATCTCGTCAACCTCTAGAGGATCCTCCTAACATGGCCCCACCCAAACCAAGTTCCATTCTTCACACTTTTCAAGAATGTATTTATGTTCACTATCTTGTTGTTTCCCTCGTGAATTTTCAATTATAGTGCAGAGTTCTTCACGAAGGACCACCACATCGTCTACAGTCTACCAATTCAATTTTTTTCTTTGATCCTATGAAGGCCAATATTCCTTTGTCTAAGAAAGTGCTTCCTGAATAGTCATGGGGGGGAGAGGTAATGCTTGAAATCGCCCTTCTATTGGGAGATTGTGTACATAACCTCTTGGTCTCCTGGAAGCCGAAAAGCACTTCAAATCCCCCAACTTTGGTTCCACACTATAGAAATTTTCGGATATTGTTTTCCAAATATCCTTCAATGCAAAAGCATCATTCTCATAATAGAAAAAAGGTGGCCCTTGCATGAACACATTGATTTCCTCCAAGCGTGGCCCAATAGGTTTCCCAAGAATTCCAAAACCAGCTAGTCCCTCCGGACATAAATTAGAAACGTCACATCACACACTCCAGACATTGTTTGTTTGTATTGCATACTCTCTATGTATTTATCACCCTTTAACACTTTCCTCTTCTTTTCTCCAATTTCTCTCTTCTAGGCAGTTGATAAGCTTGTTTCCATGTCATTCAAGATAATGCATGTTTGCTTTCTTTTACGAAAATACTTGCACATGAGTCTTCAGCTTGTATGTTCCGTTTCCACACAAATATAAATTTTAATTCACGCTTAGATGATAATTAAATAAAATAAGCATTTGTAAATAAAATATTTAGTCATTGGATGTTACATATTATCTGACGAAAAGATCCTAGATCCAATTCTTGGAGAAAGGAAACATCATTGATAAACTTTTTTTCAAATAACACTGAATCAAATAAATTAAAAATGTTTCATGTATTTTTTAAAAGTAGAACTCATGCAATGTATTCATGCACCGACGGCAAAGTCGTCTGACCCACACCATTATCCATAATAGAACAAATCACTATAATAGGCTATTATAAAGAATCTATACAAAAATATGAAAGAACATTAAATTACCATTACAAACCCATAAACCATTAAATAGTGAAAATAGATATAAATTTGTAAATGTCTCCCTACAAACACCACAACCATAACCAAAACAAAAAAAAAATCTTACCCACAAAAACTAAGTAGCTGGTGAGTTGCAAGTCTACAACATCTCTCAAATGATCGTACCATTTCTTAATTTTGTTCTTCTGATTAGTCAATGGATTTAGTTGCATGTACAAGTTTTCTATTTGAAGCCTTTTGTTTCCTTCTGCATCATTCTTCATGTCTATAGTATTGGATAGTTGTACAATTTGTGATGCTATAATATCTATGTGACCCTTAATAATATCCTTAGTATATTTAGGCCATTGCCTTTAAAACATGTATGCGGCCACTACATCCTTTACACTTTTCTATAAAAAAAATTATGCTTTCTTGTAGTTGGATATGTGTTGTTGCACATCTAATCACCAAAACTTCTAGTCTTTTCTCTTCCACCTTCTTCTCTACATCCTTCAAAACTTTGGCTTCCAATTTGAAAGAATGTTCCTTAAACCCATGAAGCGTCAATTGTTTTTTCTCTGCATTTGACAAAGACTCATCCAAAAATACTTCTAGAAGTCCTTCATGAAGGACTTTCACTACATCATTAATAAGTTGTGATCCCTATATTTGAGACTTAATAAGATTCTTGTGAATAGAATGGTGAAGTTTATCACCCAAACAAATCATATGCAAGGGAGACAATCACTTAAGGTCCATCTGATCTTGAGACATTGATGCCCACTTTAGCATGTCACATCCTAAATTGCCAAGACTCGTGATTGGGACCCAAAATATGACCCCTCATTTCTTGCCTCATGTGTGAGAAAAAATTCAAACACTTTATGTATGATTAGGTATAAAAGGAAGCCTACCTTGTCATTTGAAGGGATCTACCTACAATTCAAGTGATCTCTTAATTATAAAATCAATTCAATTCCAAGTGAACAAACAATCAAGCATTCATCAAGCATTGAAGGAGAATTCAAGTTGGTGCAGGTGCATTTGGAAGACCAAAGGATTCAATGAAGCCATTAAAGGCTTTTGAAGGTCTTAGGAACGAAGAGCCAATCAATTATGATGTCTTAAGGTCCATTATGGCCTTTAATGATGAAAATTGTAATAAGTTTGTAATTTGTCCTAAAGGGCCTGGTAAGGACCTTAGGACCAACAAAAATATGTAATAGGAATTTATGGCATAGGGGGTCTAGAAGAGTTTAGGCAAGTTCAATAAATCATTTCATGACCTTGTGTGTCAGCAATTAAGAGTTTTTGATCAAATGGTTGATGTAATGTTTTGTACGATAGAGAATGCTGTTGTAAAAGGCCTAATATTCATGGGATGGCACTCCTCTAACATGTACAATAAAGTAATAATAGGTTGATGTGCATATTGGGTGAAGAACCGAGGTGATCACCAAAACAATGAATGTAAGAGTGGAGAAATTGCTTGCTAAGGAGCAGAAGTAGAAAATCTGCCTTAAGGAGGGGCACATTTTATGATTAACAATGTTTAGACATGTCAAATTAAAGGTTAATCGATCATCATTTGGATGGTATAGTGTTTGGAAGAGGGGTATATGAGAAACCCTACTTTTAAGGGTTTGTGAGAGGCTAAATAAGGGATTTTGCATCTAATAAGGTTAAAAATTGTAAATAATTACATTTTCCTTAGTTTTGAATCATATTGGATGACTTTTGAGAGTTGGGGAGTCAGGGAGTTAAAACATTCTATACTTCCTTTGTAAAATTGTCATTTTTGGAGTCCAAAAACAGTGCATAGTTATAGGACAGCATATAATTTCCAAATAAACCTTATGCAATCTTCTTGTATGTTGAAGAGAAGCCAAATGGGTGTCTAAATATCTAAATTTTCTATTTAGTTGTTTGGGAAAGTTGAGAGAAAACAATTCATTTTCCTCGTTGGAGGGTTAATTGGGCAACTAGGCCTAGAAGGCTAAAAAGAGGACTTTGCACTTAAACAAGTTCTTGGAACCACAAAACCAATTAAAACAACTTATTTGGAGGTATTAAAAACATTCCATACCTTTGGAATCATCAACATTCATGATCAACAGTCTGCATGACATCCTAAAACCTTGTGTGAGGAATCAAGAAAGATTCATCAAGGTATCATGTTCACTTTTAAGCATTTTTAGATTAGATCTATCCTTTCCCTCAAAAGGAAAACATTATACTTCAAGGTTAATTCACAACCCAAGGTTTGACCTAGGAAATCCCCCATCAACAAACCTATTTTTTGTCATTTTGTGTGTAGGAAATTGATTCAGGAGTTACATGTGAAGAATTTGGCAAAGTAAATGATGACAATCAAACTCAAATTTTGATGGCATGAAAAGCATAAGAGTAGGCCATTTCACACCTCCTAGTCCCAATGATTTTTTACAACCTTTTGATAGTAGATTCTGTGTACCATCCTAATCCAAAAAGAATTCATTTTGTCTACATCTGATAGTCATTGCTAAAATCAATTTAAAGTGTATTCATTTAGCCCGACCTTTCATAAAATATTCTCAACTTACACATCATAAAAGGATCTTAAAATATTCATTGTTTATAATGATAAGAATTTGGTTGTTCCATACACCTTCCTTTGCTATTTTAAAAATATCATCGACCAAAATATTGTGCAGCAGTAGTATGGAGTGCATTTCATCTATTTTATGCCCAAAGATTTCATCATACCACTTTCTTTTCAAAGGCGACTGATCGATTGCATTGTTTGGGTAATGCATTCCAAATAGATACAATTGCATACCATTTATCTGTCTTGAAAGCCTTTTATCCTGATGGCATTAAATAAAAGTTCTTTCTCTATTTTCTGGTGATCTCTGGAGCAAAGGTTGCTTTGCATCGACCTAGGATACATTTAACTTGTGTTATATCTGCGGAAATATGTATCCTAGGTCGATGCAATGCAACCTCTGCTCCACCAATACCAGATAGAAGAGAAAGTACTTTAATTTAATGTCATCATGATAAAATGCTTTCAAGACATATATTAGGTATAAAAGGAAGCCTACCCTGTCATTTGAAGGGGTCTACCTACAATTCAAGTGATCTCTTAATTGCAAAAGAAAGGAAGAGATAGTTGTAAAAGAGATATTATGGAAACATTACATAATTTAAATTAAGGCAACCAAAATAATGCGGAGAGATAAAAAAAACTCTATAGAGCAACTATTTTACATACCTCAAATACAAAATTGTAGGGTGGAACAATAAAAAATGGCAAATCAAGGAAAGAATGAAAGATCCACACCAAATTCTTATACAATGCAGTCCAGCTGAAGGATTTTCATTCAACACAAGATAGTGAAGGGGTCATTATGATGATTTATTTGAAGGTTCATAAGTTAAAGGTAGTCACTAACATATAAAGAGTTAATAAATTAAAGAGCCTGATGAATTGCCAGCGTAGCATGAGGATGTATGATGTTAACAATAGCAAAATGATATTATGATGGTGGTGAAACTACAAAAAGTTTTGATCATAGTTTTATTGAGCATGAAAGCAACCACCTTGAGCTCATGAATGATAGGCATCATGGTGTAGAGTATCAACCCTTGTTGAACAAGGGTGTCACATTTTTTAGGCTCGATCAATGCAAGGAGACATTTTGTGTATATGAAGTGGTTTCAATTAGCCATTTTGTGTATAAGTAGAGACGAGAGGTCGATGTCTTTGTTTATTTGCCTACAAAACAATGAAAGAGGTCCTAATCAAGGAACACACACGTCCAAGCAAGGAGAGAATTTGGATTCAGGACAATTCTATGCAAGAAAGGATATCAAGTTATAAAAGATAGAAATCAACAAAGGTAAAGTGGATCCTTAAAAAAGAGGAACAGTTGACAACTATTATTCTTGATCCACAATGTAGAGACAAGAAGAACTAGGCTATTACATTGCCTCCCAAGTATGATTGCACATGAAATCATAGTACCATGAATGACAATGAGCCCCTAATAGGTAATTAAGCTACCAATGTCATATAGCAAGATAAAAACATAATAGGTTATAAATGTCATTTAGAAGGGATATGATGAGTGTATAACTCATTGTCACCTATTATTTAAATGTTACTAGCACTACAATAAGTTGTTGAATTTTAATCTCCAAATCATGACATTCATTAGTGGAATAGTTGATGATGCTTGAAAAAAGGATTGTCCTAATTTTTTTTATGGTTTTTTCTTCAATTTTTCAAGGGGAGAGTAATAAAGTTGGCTTTAAGAAACTCATACAAAATTATCTCTTGTTGTTATTAAAAGTTGTTGGAAAAGTCATAGATATATTAGACAATGGGGGAAGGGATGTCAACAAAGGAGGAGGATAGAAACCTAAATCTTCTTTAGAAAAATGTAATGCATATTTCTCATGAACCTCCACACTTCATTGCACACGTCCTAAATCATGTCCATTGCATCCATGTGTATAATTGAATGTGGTATTTAAATTCATATTTTCAAAGTTTAAAGATCCTCAACCATCATCAAGACATGTGTTGGAAGAAGGGGTTGGAATAGATCTAGAAGAATCTTGAATAATTGACTCATACAACTCCCTTGAGACTTCATATTTGGATAGAGGGACCTTATATCAAATTAAGGAAGGCATGAGAGTGATATATGTATTAGTGTAATTATTATACTTTTTGAATATTTATCCTTAGTATAATATTGGAAATAGTATCTTATACTAATTAGGGAGTCGTAATTAGGATATTATTTTCCTATTTTTAGTTGTTGATCTCATTATTTAAGACACAAATGATTTTTATCATTTCTTTTCTTTATGTGGAATATATATCTAATGTAGTTATTTATATTTTTAATAAGAAAAAAAATTTATTGTAGTAATCATGTGGTTTTTTTATTTTATCTCTTGTCTAAGAGAAAGTATTGAAGATCATAACTCTAACATGGCTTTAGCTTGTTAGAGTAATTGGGTCTTTACTTGATTAATTAAACAATATTTGTTTAATTCTTTAAGTTCCCTATTATCTCTTTTTGCACTTAAGCTAACATTAGGTGCCTAATAATTAATTCTTTTATTAATTATTATGTGCAAGCCTAGGGTTTTCCCTTTTAGGGTTTCTTGACCTATTAGAGGTTAATTTTATTTTCTTTGTATTATTATCTCATTACACATTTTGGTGAATATTGAGCTCTCATCTTTTGAGCATATTTTCCTGTGTTTTTTGTTCTTCAGATTATTTTGCTTCCTTGCTTCTCCTTGTAACAAATCATTCAGCTTGTAGAAGATCTTCAGGATCCTGTGGGTTTGTATTTCTCAACTCTCACATGGTATTAGAGCTTCAGATCTATAGGTATCTGTTCTTGTTTTGAGAATTTTTGCATTGGAACCAGATCTAGGGTTTTAGGAAGTTTTTTTTTGTACTTAGGGATATGCCTCTTTTTTTAGCACTTTGGGCCTAAATAGACCTCACCATCATGCTCAGAAGGCCCAAAAACCCCTATAGTCATATAAAACTTGCCTAGTTTTGACTCCTGAGCATATGGAGGTAATTTTTCTCCAAAACCAGGCCGTACAGCCCTAACACGCAAATCGAGAAAAAAAAATTAAAATATTTTTGCCTTTTTACGGCATGCAGGCCAAAATTTTGATTTAAAAAAAAATCAAAAAAATTCAAAAGAAGGCGAAAAAGCAAACAAGGGAGCAAGGGTTTCAAAAAAAAAAAAGTTGGGTTGCAGTTTAACAGGGTGTCAAACCTAATAGTCTAGCCATCGTATGACCCCCGCCGGCACCACCTTCCAGCTCCCACCAGCCTGGCTCTCACGGACTCCACCTTCCAGCTCCCACCAGCCCAACCCTCACCGGCACCACCCTGTCGACCCCCATCGGTCCTCCCGCCGACTGTCGCAGGCCCTCCGACCACCTCGGCCGCCGCCCGACCCAGCCCGCCACTGCCACCGCCTGGCCACCTCCACCACCGCCTGGCCCAGCTTGCCACCGTCGCTCCGCCCGACCTCCTCCTCCAGGGCCCGCCACTTCGTCGCTCCTCCCCGGAGCACCGTCGGAGTGCCACCGGAGCGCTGCTCGTGCGCCACCTCCACTTGGCTCCTCCACCGGACAGCCACCCTCTTGCCTTTTTGAGGGGGGGTTCATTTTTTGGTCATATCTTGAGCATCCGAAGTCATTTTTTGGAAAACGAATAGGCGTCAAAAAGCTGGTTCCGAGTCAGACCTCATGGTGTTGGATTTTTTTTTCGAATCTGTTGTTTGACTATACTTTTTTCCAGTCAAAGTCGGGCCTTTTTCTGCACTTTTGGGGCTGTAGAATGGGAAAACGGACTCTGTTTTTCAAAAATGAATAGGCATTGGAAATCTCTCAGCATGCTCTATTCAGATATGTGATCCTTTTTCTCATAATTTTCATCAGGTACATGAGATATCAGTTTAATTTTTTTTTGCTACTGCACTACTATCTTCTCATCAGTATGTACTAGGGTTTGGGTTTATCTATTGTGGGGGGTGTTTTTCTCGCTTTCTATCATTTATATCAGAAATAAAGAACACCAAAACTCTCAAAACAAACAAACCCTTCTGCATCTTCTGTCTATTCTGAAAGATCACAGAATAAAAAAAAACCAACAAGCAGGTGCAGGTGCAGAGTTTTGTTTTCATGGCAGATCCTTCAGTTGAGTTATTGACTTCACACAACTATCACACCTGGAAGCCCCACATCACGAGGATTCTCCGGGAACAAGAGTTGTGGTCTTGTTTGGATGAGGTTCAACCTGTATTGCAGTGTCCTTATGAACTTCTTCAACACAGGAACAAGATGGATGAGGCCATGGGTTTTCTCTCCTTGCATGTCTCTGATAGTCTTCTGTTTCACCTCGATGAGTTGCTCACTCCTCGGGCTATGTGGTTGAAGTTTGAGTCTCTCTTTGGGAGGGTCAATGAGATTCAGGCATTGCAGATTGAGGCAGAGTTGGTTTCTTTGTCACCTGATTCCTTTCCCACCATTGAGGATTTTTTGAACAAGTTCAAGACTACTAGATATGTTCTTTGGGGATGTGGCAAGATCAAGACAGACATAGAGTGCATTCACTTGATTCTTTCGAAGCTTCGGGGTCATTTTTCAATTTTTTGCCTCTGCTTTCTACTCCACCATGGATGCCTTGGGTGCTCGTTTCAACATGCCTACCTTTGATGTCTTTTGTGATCGTTTGTCTCATGAGCAGTCTCATCTTTCTCAGCTGGATAAGCTCTCAGGCTCCAAGAACAAAGCATTGGTTGCTCAGTCCTCTAAGGAGAAGCAAAAGTAGAAACCGAAGCCCAAGAAGAATTCCGCAGGCAGTGAGTCTTCCTCCAAGCCACCTCCTAAGTCTGATTCTAAACCTCCATTTCCTCCAAAACAAGGGAAATCTTCACAGTCTGGTGAGTCTTCCTCCAAGACTAAGAAGAAATCAGGAGATACTTGTAGTTTTTGTGGCAAGGAAGGACATCCAGTTTCCAGGTGTTGGAAACAATTAGAGGCTTTAGAGGAAGCCATGTAGCAACATCACATCTCCTCACCTTAGGCGTCTTCTCCTTCCACAGGGAAAGGTCATGCTCTTACTGCTTGAGCTTCAACCTATGGGTCCATATGGATACTAGATTCTAGTGCTTCTCACCATATGACTCTCACTCAACAGTTGGTTACTTCTCTTGCCTCTTGTGGTACTTCATAGATTGCAGTGGGTGACTCAGTTCAGCTTTCCATGTTGGGTTCAAGTTCTGTCTCATTGGATGGGGATACTCTGTAGGATGTTCTAGTTGTCCCTGACATCTCGACAAACCTCATGTCACTTTATCAGATTTTCCACTCTAGCTCTTGTAAGACAGTTGAGTTCTCACCACATGATGTGGTTATTCGGGACCTCCATGACCCTGATTTGGTTGTGGCTACTGGGAGTGTTGATACTGCATCTCATCTTTACAGATTTGATGAATTTGAGCCCCCTTCAGGTACAGGTTCATCTCTTATGGCACACGCAGATTCAATGAATCAGCTTTGGCATGAGCACTTGGGCCATGTCAATTACAGATATCTTCAGCAGATGAGTACACAGGCACTTGTTCTTGGGCTCCCACAGATTTCCTGCACTGATGGTGTTTGTCATGGTTGTGTGCTTGGCAAGCAACATAGAGATCCCTTTCCGAAGGGAAGAGCCTCTCATGCTTTGGCACCCTTGGAGTTGATTCACGGTGATCTCATGTCATTTCCCACTCCTTCTTTTTCCGGGGCCAAGTATGTACTCACTTTTATTGATGACTTCTCCAGACACACTTGGGTGTACTTTCTTAAGTACAAGTCTGATGTCTTTGATTCCTTTCGAATCTTCAAGACATTTGTAGAGAAGCAGTCTAGTTGTTCTATTCGGCAAATACATACAGATAATGGGGGGGGGGGGTATGTGAATCGGGTTTTTAGAGATTTTTGCACCGAGCATGGTTTGCAACATCAGTTTACTATTCCCTACACCCCTCATCAGAATGGTGTCGCTAAGCGCAAGAACAGAACTTTACGGGAGATGGTGAATTGTATGATTCAGTCCAAGTCCATGGATTCATCTTTTTGGGTCGAGGTAGTCAATTGTGCCAACTATATTCAGAATCAGATGCCTCACATGGCGATTCGACATATGACTCCTGAGGAGGCTTGGTCTCATGACAAGCCTGATGTTTCTTTTTTCCAAGTGTTTGGCAGTCAGGCATGGGCTTTTATTCCTGATTCTCAGAGGAAAGCCATGGAGCAGAAGAGTCAACCACTCATTTTTGTTGGCTATTGTGAGGATGTTAAGGTGTACAGATTGTTTGATCCTGATTCCAAAGAGGTCCTATTTCGATGGGATGTTCAGTTTGATGAGCGCCTTCCCACGGCGAATACCCTGACTCTAGTGTCCACTCCTCTACGTACTCCTTCCACTACATCTCTTCAGGATTTTTTTGAGGATGATTCTGATGATGGTGTTGTTGATCCACCATCCCCACCTCCATCTGCTCCACCTCAGATGCCCAAGTGGGCTCACCTTACTGTTGAGGCGGTAGGTCCTATGGCCGGTGATCCTTCAGATACTCGTCACACCCGTTCTCATACTGTGGGTTCTAGTCTTTTGAGTCATGCTATTTCAGATGATCCTCAGAAGTTTTTAGAGGCTACAGGACACCCTGAGTGGGATTATGCTATGGAGGAGGAGTATTCTTCTTTGATGAGGAATCATACTTGGGATCTTTGTCCTCTTCCTAAGGGAAGAAAGATGGTTAGGTGATGCTAGTTGTATTGCACTAAGTATGTTGTTGATGGTTCCATTGATAAGTACAAAGCACGTCTTGTTGCGAAGGGTTTCTCATAGGTTGAGGGTATTGATTACTTCGAGACTTTTGCCCCTATCGCCAAGATGAACTCTATTCGCTTTGTACTATCTCTTGCAGTTTCTTGGGGATGGCGCATTTTTTAGATGGATGTGAAGAGTGCCTTCTTGCATGGGGACCTACAGGAGGAAATCTACATGGAGCAGCCTTAGGGATTTGTGCAGGACAGTTCTTTGGTTTGCAGACTTTGGCGTTCATTGTATGGTCTCAAACAGGCCCCTCGGGCTTGGTATGAGAAGATGGATTCTTTCTTTCTCTCCATTGGGTTCACCTGCAGTCATTCTGATCACACAGTGTACATTCAACTTCTTGAGGGTGAGATCTTGATTCTTGTGCTATATGTTGATGATCTCCTCATCACAAGTAGCTCATCCTCTATGATTCAACATTATCATCTACAGAGGCTGAGTACCGTGTTGTTGTGCTTACCAGTCAGGAGATCTTATGGCTACAATAGTTGATGACTGAGTTTGGTTTTCCTCCTGATAGTCCCATTGTTCTTTGGTGTGACAATCAAAGTGCTATTCATATTTCCCATAACCCGGTAGAGCATCAGTAGATGAAGCACATTGAGCTTCACATGCATTTCATCCGCCAGTTGATTCAGGATGGTTCTCTCATTCTGGAGTACATTCCCACTGCCGAGTAGGTTGCAGACATCTTCACGAAACCTTTTGCATCGTCGTGCTATCTTCAGTTGCGCTCTATGCTTGGGGTGAAGGAAGTTGTCCTTGGGGGGTCTTTATGAGGCCTTCCTTCCTTCCTTCCTTCTTCTTCTTCTTCTTTCAACATGTTATTTTATCTCTTTTTGGAGATGAGTTTTTTCCCACTGTGTTTTCTCCTTTGTCTTCATTTCATAGAGACTTCATTGTATTTGGGTACCTGATCAGGCCTTGTTGTCGAGACCCATCTTTCCTGCTTTCAGTAGTTGTTCTAGGTTTTAGCTTCTCCCTAAGCATAGCTTAAGGGGGGGTGTTAGAGTAATTGGGTCTTTACTTGATTAATTAAACAATATTTGTTTAATTCTTTAAGTTCCCTATTATCTCTTTTTACACTTAAGCTAACATTAGGTGCATAATAATTAATTCTTTTATTAATTATTATGTGCAAGCCTAGGGTTTTCCTTTTTAGGGTTTCTTGACCTATTAGAGGTTAATTTTCCTTTCTTTGTATCATTATCTCATTACACATTTTGGTGAATATTGAGCTCTCGTCTTTTGAGCATATTTTCCTGTGTTTTTTGTTCTTTAGATTATTTTGCTTCCTTGCTTCTCCTTATAACAGATTATTCAGCTTGCAAAAGATCTTCGGGCTCCTCTGGGGTTGTATTTCTCAACTCTCACATATTTTGGATGAGTAATAAAATTCCTCTATTATTTATCCTATGATAGATGTTCATACCTTGTTCAAAAACTTTCAATTTCTGTGAGGCAGTTTGTCAAACAGTCGGCATGCCATTTCAAAGCTCTCATTTTCGCACAGGCTGGGGGATGTTGACAGAGCTTTACACCTGTGCCCATGCTAATGGAGAATCAGAAACATCACTATCTCAACATTAAGGGAGATTTTTCAGATGTTGTAGTTGTGAATGCCCCTGATAGATATGTCTGCAAAATGTGGTAGCATAAAACAAAACATATGACCTGTTTTTTGACAAACAAAAAAAATCCCATAAAGGATGTTGATTCATACGATATATTTTTGCATGTTATCCATTTTCCGTCGAGCCTTCAATCTACGGAAAACTCCATATCCAATTCTCAGGCTAGAGAAGAAGAGCTTTGCTTTGCTCAGGATCACCATTCATTTCTAGCAGGACTCGAGCGTTGATTTCGAATAGATATGATCTCTATTCAACAGATTCTCCAGTTGTAGATCCGGATGCAGAGTAAGTTTCATATCCCCCAGATGCGGATCGAGCGTATCTATATCCAATGGTAGAGGGGCAAGCGGATCTGCCAGAAGTGGATGGAGTTGGATATTAAAATGTTGTTGATCTAGTTATCCACCTAGTAGAACCATCAACATCTGAACGGTTGATCGGATTGCTATAGCTGGGTAGAGAATCGTCTTCGCTTATGACTAAACTCCGCTAATTGGATCTGCTTCAACCCACCTCTACCTATCCTGTGCCTCTGCCCGCGTCCCTCTCTCCCATGTGGATCCGCTTCAAGGCCCGGATAACCCAAAAAAAATCGGTCGATCGTGGCATTATGCAGACACAACCTCTCCTCTATTGCTGGGGTTTGACATAGGTGGAACTGCGAAGAGCCAATCTAGGTCACGATTCACACTTAGTACTGTGGGTGGGAGTACGATGTTGGGGCGGCAACGTGAGAATGGGAAGAGGTTGCGAAAATGATTCGAAATGTCTTGGTCTTTTTTTTTTTTAAGTAATGCCCGTTGTCGTCGAAATTTCAACGAACGCGGGCACTTTTTGTAAAAAAACACAAATGTCATTGCCAATTCCTTCTTTGTCGAAAACATATATTGAATTATCATTGGAATTCCGATGAATGCGAGCAATTTTTCAAAAAAAAATCAAATTTGTTCACAATATACCTTCTCCATCGGAAACCTCCGTCGGAATTTTAGGCCAAATGTATTAGTGTGAACTATAAATAATGGGTAGTGCAACCCTTTTTAGGGCCTCTTTTCCTCAAATAATTCCTCGTCAATAGCTATCCACTAAGGGAATTGTTGATTCATTATATTTTTTGTCATTTGTTATATAAAAAAAATTATAGCTAACTTAATCACACACTCTCTTCTAATTAAAAATTCTTATTTATAATCTTCTGCCTATTTACTACTAAACTATCTTTAATTTATGTAAAATGTTTTCTATTCACTCAAGTTTAAATCAAATAATAAGTTGTCCTTATTATTCCATGAAAATTTTAAGGAACAAAGCCATTAACACTGTTGTAGATATGATAGCTTGTAGATACGATATTTTAATCCTAATTGCTTGACTCATAAATGTGAATCAATGTCACGATTAATACTAAACACTATAGATACTTTGGTCCCATAACTAGTTTAAAATATTGAAAATGAAATAATAATAAATATTCAATAGAATTCTTAACAAAAGTATCAATATTACAATACAATAATAAACTTGAATTGAAAAAAGATTAAATCTTAATAAATATCATTTAACATTCTAAAACAATAAATACATAATAAAATTTACACATGAATAAAAGAATGATTAATTTTTTTTCTTATATTTAACTTAAAATAATTTATTTTTAATATGAAAATCAATTTCAAACCATAAAACCAATTAGATAAACATGAAAATAAAAGAATATTATTTAATGAAAGAAACGTATGCCTTTGAACAAATTTAAATATTTGAAACTATGATAATCCTCAAAACAACAAATTTTCAACTAGAATGTCTTTTATTTTTTATTTAAATCATTACTTAATAGATATGACCAAAATAGTGGAAATCGCTAGTTTTTTAAACTACTACTTTTATAGTTTATATTATTCTCAAATCTCAAGAGATTATTTCATAATTTAGTCTTTTCCTAGGTTTCCAATATTCATTTTTGTGCTTGCAATTTAAGCACTACATTTTCCAATTTAATATATTTATAGTTGATTCTTAATTTGTAATTTGTAATTTAAAAAATTATAATCATATAAATTTCAAGTAGTATTTATAGACATCAAATTTAATGATTAATACATTTTCATCTTGTCATGTCATTACTTTTTTCTTCTATTTATATTAATTTTTAATTTTTAATTTGTAATTCATAATTTTTTATTTATTTTTATTTTTATTTTTATTTTTTTATTTTATTTATTTTTTTTAGAGAGATTGAGAGACCGAAAAAAGTTTTATACAAAAGAGTTCAGGGGAGGCAGGGCCTCAACCGTTAAGCACTGAAACCAAAAAGAGTTAAACGAGTAGCATATACAGTGCACTACAAAAACTCAGAATGAGGAAAGACTGAGGAGTAAATAAAGTTATGTTTGTTGTCATAAGGCACTAGTGCAGGATTTCATCCTCGTCCTCCAGCCATGTGGTCCAGCCCTGTGGTCCTTCCATCTAGACCACCTTCTTCCTTTCCATAATCTGTGTACACATCTCAATCCTATTGAAGGGGGGAATTCTGGTATCTTGAAGTTCCTTAATCAGTTTCTTTACTGCAACCTCGAAGGCGGTTTGGTTCTCTGCGATCCTGGCCCATTCATACCCATCTTGCATTTCGTAGATAAACATGGTGGCTCGGCCTTCTTTGAGGAACCGCAGGAGTTTGTTTCGCTCAACGTTCATCAAAAAACAAACCTATATAGCAATTTTGTAATGTGTGAGTTTTAAAAAAAAAACCAGTAAGTTCCCTAGCATTACCTTGGAACTTCTCCTCATTTCTGAGTTTCCAAACAAACCAAAGGATGAAAGAAGACAAAATTTGCCAGATTAAGTTAGCATCCTTTTTAAGTTTATGGACGAAACTAGTAACTATATAGACATGTTCAGTAATAGATATTCCAAACATTAACCAGATATCCCTAGCAAAAGGGCAATCAAGGAAGATGTGTCGAGCAAACTCGGTCTTATTGCAAACAGAGCAGAGATCATATGCAGCCAAGTTATTTCTAATAGGCAGTCTATCCAATAAGAGCTGTCATCTGAAACATTGAATCTTAGGGGGGGTGGGAGATTTCCAAAGCTTCTCAAAGATTTTATGCTAGGCGGTGGGGCTGTGGTCAACATTCCACAAGGTATTAACATGATCGATCACTGAGGTGTCTTGATTAAGCAAGTTGTAAATAGCCTTGGCTTTAATTTTGGGGAGGGGGGAGCCATCCTTCCATAGGAATGAGAGGTACCTGTGGGCGTCGACATGAGTGTTTCTGGGAAGGTTGAGGGTATTACATGCATTTCTAATCATATTGTAGGTCCGCTTATGCGAAGCAGGGAGATCATACTTACTACTAAGGTCCTCCCAGGTGATGAGGTTGTCATTTTCCAGAATATCCATAAGATACTTGACTCCCTTATTATGCCAATATCTAGCAGAGCAGCCTTGGGTTAAGGCTAGAGGCTTAGAGTTATGGTAGAGGTTCCACCATATCGATCTTTCACCATGAAGAGTGTTATCACAATCAATGCTAGAGTTGACAATAAGTCTATGCACATGCTTCCAGGCTTTCCAGATGGACTTAAACACCCAGGTGCCTTGGACAGACACATAGAAACTACCAGCAACTATATCACTGAATGGGAGGGCTTTCCATGATTTGGCAGCCTTGGGGAAACCATTTTGAATGTTGTTTCTGATAAGAATCTTCCAAGGTTCTTTCCCTTCTAGTGCATGGAATATCCACTTGGCAACGAGGGAGATTCCTTGCATTTTGAGATCCTTAAGGCCCAAGCCACCGAGTTTTTTGTCTAAGTGGCACCAGGCCCATTTCACCGCATGGGCCTTTCTTTTGCCCTTACCATTAGACCAAAGGAAGCGTCTGATAGCCTTTTGGATTTCAAAAATTTGGTAGTTGCTAAACATCCAAACCGAGGAGTAGTAGATATTGTACGAGGAGAGGATTTTTTGACATACTTGAATCCTACCGGCTAGGGAAAGGATCCTATTGTTCGACTTGTTAAGTTTTCTATCTATTTTCCCTTTGACCCAACTCCACATGTCTCGAAGAGAGGGAGATATAGAGAAGGGGATATTGAGATACCTGACTATCGTATTGGGTCCTCCCCATGAGTAGCTGAAATGCTGAAGCCAATCCGGTGGTTCATCTTTCCATCCAAGTAGGATAGATTTGGAACTGGAGATCTAGGCTCCAGAGGCTTTACCAAAGGTGTCAAGTTTTAGATTGAGGGAAAATGTATTAATCATTAAATTTGATGTCTATAAATACTAGTTGAAATTATATTCATATAAATTTCAACTAGTATTTATAGACATCAAATTTAATGATTAATACATTTTCATCTTGTCATGTCATTTCTTTTTTCTTCTATCCATATTAATTAAATAATTCTAAATTATTTCATTAAGCTAACATTTTTTCTATTAATTATTTAATTAACTTATACCATTTTCCTTCTATTATTAATTAAATATGTTTTAGTTATTTAATTAATGTATCATTTTTCCTCCACTATTAGTTAAATAATTTTATTATTTAATTGATTCGTCCATTGGTCCACTACAATTAAGAACTTTTGAAGAATTATTGAATTACCTAAAACTTCCTCCCAAGATAATATAAATTTAAATAATTTATTCAATTTTCCCATAGAAAATAGTAAAATTAATATTTATTTATTTCATCTATACATTTACACCCTTCCTTATCCTTCTACCTCATCAATCTATGTGCAAGGTCCTACCCTCTTTCAAATTTTCTCATCCACTGATCTTTCTAATTAATCGCCACCATTGATCAAACATTGAGACATATGAATAAGACCTTCACTCATTCATTTTTCCCTAAACTATATCATGATCAATCTATCCTAGCTAACACTCATATGATCAAGTATCCCATGCATTCTATCATTATCAAGCTAACATCTATCAAACATCCATTATCAAGCATCAAGTATCAAGTATTCATATTATCATGATGGTATCAAAGTTATGCTACAAAATCTAAGAGAAAATCTACATCAAACATTCAAGAAAGCAAGCATCAAGTAAAAAATGGAGTAATCTAAGATCTTTGTTGTGGTATTATTGTTTATCATTTGATTTATGCATAGATCTCAGACTTTATTGAGTGATTTTGTGAATATGGAATTGAATCTTACATTGTATTGTAAACGTAAATTTAAAGACACTTTTTATGCCTTCACAATATTGATAGCAATTCTAATTTATATTAGAAATTATTTTATAAATTCTTGATTTTTTTAAAATGAACTCATAGGATTTCCTTCCTTTCTCACCTCATAATTTCACCTACAATTGACTCCCATTTGCACTTATAAAATTTATATGAAGAAATAAATTTGCACATTATTCAAATTCATTTAGAATCATCCTATATTTTTTTCAAAATGAATTAATTGTTCATGCTAATTTCCCTAATTTTCTAAATGAGAATTTTGTGATTTCAACTAGACTAAATTTTTTGAAGATTTTTTTTTTCAATAGACTATGTTTAAGGAAAAGCTAAACTAAAGTATATTAACTAAATTATAAAGTTTGATTCAAATTTTACACTCAATTCTAAATTTCGATTCAAAATCAATTCTAATTTTAAATTTAGACTCAAAAAAGTCATTCTATAATTAAATTTATAATTTAGATTCAATTTTAATTTTTCACTTTATTGAAAAATTATTCTAAACATATTTAAATTTTCAATTAAAAAATTAGCTCTATATTTGTAGTCACACAAATCTGTCCAGCTTAATTAAATAAATATTCGCTATTTATTTGATTAAAAATCCACTAGCCATCAGTTAATTAAATTAATATTTAATTAATTCATCTCCAAACATTCTCTTATTAATTAAATAAATTATTCAATTTATTTTAATTCATTCATTAAATCAAATTCACAATCAATTAAATAAATAAAATCTATTTATTTAATTAAAGTCCCCTTTTCCTCTTTTAAATAAATTAAATAAAAACATTTATTTAAATCATTTATTCCCCCCCACTTGCATTTTCCTACAAATGCAACTTGCACTCATTTATTGAAATAAACTAATTTTATTTTAAATAAAAATCCTATTTTCCCTCACCCACCAAATCCACTTGCAAAATCTAATCCCCTTCTAGATTCTTCTAACCCCTTCTTAATTAGCCTAATCCATCCCCTAATTATTGTCACATTCCTAAGCAAAATGGAGTCACTTCTCAAAGACTTCAAAAGTCTTTGAAAAGCATTTAATGCTTTGGGTGTTCAACAAACTAACCCCCAAAGTCTTACAAGACCACTAATGGCTCTCACATGACCATTTATGGCTCTTACATAACTATTTATGGTTATTTCAAACTTGTCTCCTCAAACATTTATTGTTTTGACCATATTTATCCCTTTTTACATTTGCACAAGAGTTTATCCATTGGATAAAAACTTTATTCTTTGAATAAAGAGTTTATTCATTCAACTAACCTTGACTTTAACTCCCAAGGTCATATCAAGCATTTAATGCTTATTCCCTCTCCTCTCAACCTATCTCACATTGACACTTGTCATCCTGGGATTGGGTTGAAAGCCCTCACATGGATTTGAAATCATTCAATCCTGACCCTTGTTGAGATTGTTCAATCTCAACCATCCATTGCTCCATTTTCCCTATAAATAGAGCCCATTTCTTCATAATCTAGATCTTGAAAAACTTGTATGCATTTAACCTATAGGCATTTTAGAGAGCATTTAGCATAGCAAACTAAAATCTTGTTATTTTGGTTAAAATCAATCATTTTTAAATAGCATCTAGTATTTTAGCTTTTCATTTTACATTTTGAGCAAAATATCCAAATCTCAATCCCTCCATAAGCATCCATAGTGCAAAAAGCTGTTGAGAGCTACACTATTTTGGAACTTGGAGAGGAGAGGTACAAGGGAGAAGGAGCTAAGAGCATGTTAGGAGGTATTTGGAGATGCCTCATCATATTTGCTTCTTTAGTTAAATATGATTTCATGTTTTTAGTATCTCTTTTGATATGCCTGTTTAGATTAGTTTTTGATTGATTAACACTAATGGTTTTCTTGTGTCTTGTGTTATTTATCTCAGACTAACCTTGTCCATTTTGCAGAGCATCAATATTTATATTGAAAATTTATATTAAGTTCTAAATTTAATCTAGAAAAAAGTAATTCTTTGTGAACATTCAAACTTAGATTGAAAAAATAGTTCTATTCTTAGATTCAAAATTTAGATTGAAGTCAATGAGCTCTTGGTTTTTTGCTGAAGTTGAATGGCTCTTAATGTGCCCACCAAGGATCAAGTCTTTTTGAGTGCAAGGCTCTGACATCATAAGAGATGAGGTCAAGATCATGCCCTGACAAATTTGGCAAAACAAATACCCCTCAATCCTTGGCTTTGAAGAGGTTTTAACCTAAGGCTCATACTCTCAATTTGGGTAGCTAAAATGACTTTGTGGATGAAAAATCCTCCATCAATAATAATAGATTGAAAAACGTATTGTACACTTAGATTTAAATTATAAATTTAGATTTAAAAATTAATTCTATACTCACATTAAGTTCTACATTTGGATTCAAAAATTAAAAATAAACTTAGATTCAAAATTTAGATTCAATGCTAAACTTATATTTAAAAATTAATTCTAAACCTAAGTTCAAAATTTATATTCAAAAATAAAATAAAATTTTAGGTAGAACCATATGACTAACTGGATTGTAAGTGATCAAACTTGGTTCTTCAATCTAACCTATTTAGTTCACATATGACAATATTTTTTTTTATTGAGCACACATATTTTCAAATTATGATCTTATTTCAACTTTATAATGTCATAATCACTGGGATAATCATCATAGATATGATCCCATATCATTATGTACATTACTTTATATAGGAGAAAGGTTGTCATCATCATATGTTACAAGTGAATGTGAAACATGTGTATCTATCAACTCCACAACACTAGGCTCATGAAGAAAAGATGAATCAAGGGAGAAGCATTGACAAGAACTATCATAGTATATATAAAGATATATGCTTGTTGGATATATCATCATAACATGACATAAGATGTCTAGATGTATCATGACAGGTTAGGGCTAAAGTATCATCAATGTAAATGCATGGGAAGGGAAGGTGTACAAAGGTAAGACATCACCATGCTCATGTACATCACTAACACTACTCATTGGAAATGTAGAAGCACCACCAAGGTCATGAACAAGTGAAGCATGTATCTGTAAGATAAAAGGGAAATTACTAGCCAACTCTATGAAGGAGGAAAACCCACATACATGATGGAACAAATCCTCCATATAAAAGAATCCTCATCTATAGGTTTAAAAGGACACAAGAAAGTCAAGGATGAAAGGTTGATCTAATATAAAGCATACAAACATATCCCAATTTGTAATATAGGCTTTGATAGAGGTTGAGGATAACAGACTATGAGAATCCACAATAAAAAAAGGTACCAGTGATGCATGAACATGGTTAGGTAGGTATAGATCAAGTATATTTCAACACTGAAGGTCCAAATCCCAATATAGATCAATCAAGACACCCAAAAAAAGGGCAATTCCAAATCATATTTGGATTGGAACGAAACATAAATAACTAAAAAAAAAACAATAGATATTAATCTCAGAGTGCTAGAATAAAGCAAAGGCCAAACCTTAGGGGGTGTAAGAAAAAGTTATTTGTCAACTTTCTTATAAAATTATATCTTAAATACTAGTAACTATATATATTTTTGCTAAATAACTTGTATTAGGCACCTAGGGGCCATACAAAAGCGCTAGATAGGGGATTTTGGTAACACACGTTTGGCCAAATACATTTCATATAAAATATATCCTTCTTGATATTAACATTAAAAACACTTCCACATTTCATTTTTGATGTACCATGTGTTCTAAGGTTCATTATTTTTTTTATCAAAACCAGATAGAGGGCAAATTATGTTACAAACCCTCAAGAATCTTCATCTTTATAATTACACACTATTAACTACTTCCTCACATTTTTCTTTTGAAGAAGAATCACATCGAAATTTATTTTCTATGATAACATCCTTAGATAGATTGACATAACAATGATTATTCGTTGCATACCTCTAGAGATAGTTACTCGTCCCTCCACTAGTTTGTAGAAGTGGGTCAAGTAATAATCTCATAAGGCATCAATAGTGCCATATATATCCTCATAAATCATGAATACCTTGGATAACATAGATAACATTGATGGGTAGCTTAGAGCTTGTGGAACATAAAAGACACTCTTTTTGCCTATGTATTAGATTAAGTCTAGAAGTAGTGAACCCATAACCTTTGATGCCAACACACGACTCCCCATCCATATCCTTCATCAAACCCTACATCCTCAAAATCCATATTCTCACCTCTAATTTAGCAATTTCCTTCTACAAGTATTTTATAAAGTTTTTCACCACCCTTCTTACATCATTTCTTTCATCTATTATGTCTTAAATATTTTTTTCTACCATCTCTCCTGTTCTTTTTTTGTCCTTGCCCTTCTCATTTTTCACGATGTTTGTCATTTCTCACTCTTCTTTTTTAGGAAAAGAACAAAACATATTACAAATGAAAAAATACTCAAATATCATTGTTGTAGCAACAACTACAATAGTCATAGTCACAGATCAACAAAATAGCCAGCCTTAACCCACAGTAAAGTAATGCAATGCTTCAAGAAATTATGTCCAAGAAAATAAAGCATTTCCACACAAAATCTATGAAGGCTTATGGCAACAAATCTTTTCAAGATCATAAACTTTGAAGTCAAAGACCACAACTAAAATAATGAACTCAATTGAAAAACTGAAAGTGGCAACTGCAATGGGTAAAGCTCCCAACAAGTTCAAGAACTCCTCTCTTGAAATCTCCAGATTTCTCTTTATACACCCTACAAAATTGAACAGTTGTAATCAATAAAAACTACCTAACAAAAACACAATAAATTTTGTTAGAATAAAAAACTTATTTATATAAATTACACAAATTAAAACAATGAATAATGATATACACCATATTTGTACCTCCAGATTCCACGATAGTGAATATAAAAACATAAATGTATTAACTTCCCAATTTAACTTTTAAAGTGCATAGCCCTTATTTATAGAGAGAGCCTAATAATGGCATCATTTAGTTAACCATATCCTCAAAACCAAATATTGTGTCATCATATTTGCATACCCACCATCAAACTGCTAGTTAATTCATTAAAAAACTATACTATCTTCCACAATAATTATTTCTCAACGTCAAACAAATACTTGAAAACTCCACAATAATTATTTCTCATCGTCAAACAAGTACTTGAAAACTTCTCCCTCATATATATTTTTTTAAAGCTTTTCTCTATGAGTTTGAATTATGTGGAATTAAATTCCAGCTTCAAAATGAAAAACCATTTTAATACCCATCTTCCAATCGAGGCTGTCGATGTACCGTGGGGGTGAAGCAAGCTCGAGTAGGCCCAGGGTTTTCAGGTCAGGGTTAGGGTTAGGGTTAAGTAATCAATAAATTAGGCTAGGGTTAGGGTTAAGTATTCGATAAATTAGGCTAGGGTTAGGGTTAGGGTTAAGTATTCGATAAATTAGGCTAGGGTTAGGGTTAGGGTTAGGGTTAAGTAATCAATAAATTAGGCTAGGGTTAGGGTTAAGTATTCGATAAATTAGGCTAGGGTTAGGGTTTTGATTCTATCGTGGAGCTACAAAAGCGCAAGAGTCGCTTAGATTTTCTCAATCTTCCGGATCTTACCCTGAAGCAATTCGGATGGATTTGAAGCGCGTGTAGCTGTATCTTGGGGGAATATCAGTAATGGACGGTCTGGTGAAACTATCATTTTCTTTGTTTCCTGAAGAATAGAAAGTTTTACCAGAACCGCCCATTCCCGTTATTTCGATCGAGCGTTTTGTCTGTCTTCACCAGAAGTTTATAGTATGTCAAAATTTGATTCAATATTCTTCCTTCCTTCTTTTTGTATATTTGCTAGATTCGTGATTTTATCTAACTTCCGCGCTTGATTGAATACGTTTTCACTAAATCTGGTGAGTAGTGTCCGATTTTGTGAAGTAAGAATAATTTGAGATTTGAAACGGCAGCTCGTGTGTATGCATAGGCTTTAAGCAGCCGCTTCTATGTATGCCATAGGCCATATTTGAAATGCGGTTGCTTATTATAATTGTTTTCTTTTCTGTGTTTTTAACCCTAAGCATGTATGTCTTTTCTCTAAATTAGACTGTAGCAGCATTTTAAGTTCTGTTTTTGGGAAATCGTGTCCAACTTTTGTTGCATAAGATTTTCATTTCACGACGATTGTGGACTGTAATACATAATTTTTAGATGATCTTTAAATTACGTGTTTATATCTAAAGCAAAATTTACTTTTTAGATGATAAGAAAGCTTGTAAATTATCTTCTATAAATTTTATTTATTAATTAATTGGGTGTCTTGATAAACGGCACCTATCATGGCAATATGACTCGAGTAGATCTTAAACCAGATTAGGTGCAAACTTGAAGAAACAAATTGTTCTAAACCCTGGGGGGATTTACACAACAAAAATTCTAATATTGTATAGAGAATCTTTTTCATTGACTGAAAAAGTAGCCAAGCATTATTAGGACCATTAACACTTAATGTAAGGCAACAGTATGAAGTGGATCTATTGATGAAGCTATACTGCAATGACATGATATGAGTAAAGGTCGTAGGTGTAAAGGAATGATTCGTTGTTGGATATGCATTGATGAAGACTGGGAATGTAGCCAAGCATTATTAGGACTATGGATAGATTTGAATTGAAATCACTTCTGACAAATACCTCAAGGTATGGGAATGTTGTGCTCCCAAATATTGTTATGGCAAATATACTGGAAATCCCTTTTGTGGGCATGTTTATTACTAGAGGTTGAAGCTGTAAACACTTAATATAAGGCAACAGTGTGAAGTGGGTCTATTGATGAAGTTGTACTGCAATGACATGATATGAGTAAAGGTCGTAGGTGTAGAGGAATGACATTATATTAATCGTTGTTGGATATGCATTGATAAAGACTGAGAATGTTATAGGGTTACGTGATATAGTTGTGAGTAGATAGGTTATATTTGTATCTTAGAAAGATGCTTGCTCATTAAAGGCGACCTACATTCTATTTATTCTGTTCTTCTCGTTGAAATCTGTGGAGGGGAAGCTAGTGATAGCGAGGACAATGGTTTGGGACATAAGTTTAGACGTAATTAATTATGTTCTTTTTCGCACTTATACAATTTATCAAAGATCTATTTTAGTCTTAAACATTTGTCATGCAAACTTATTCATGTTTTGATTCGGATTCAGAGATGGATTAATTTGTTTCTTGTGTGATTTTTAATCAATATTTTGAATTACACTTCTTAGTATATTATAGGAGTCTCAAGTTTTTGGCATTCTATCATTTTGATGATGGATCATGGAGTATGATTTGAAATGTTGATGTAATAAAAAATGATGGATCATGTCGAATGATCCAAAATGTATTTTGATGATAATAAAAATCACTATGCCATCTTTGGGATGATGGAGTGTGATCCAGAACATTGATGGAAAAAAATTCACACAATTGCAACTAGAAGCAGCTAAATGATTTGGAGAGTTAGATAAGTTGGAGTTGAATGTTAATAGTCTGAATGTTTTAAATGGCTTTTATATTTTATGTCAAAAGAAAATTATAAATGGTAGCAGGAATTGGAGTACTAAATAATTTATTTAGTGAAATGGATCTGTTCAATTTAAGTGATGAAGTGTGGATCATCCTCTCTGGTCCATTGTATAGCTATGAATGCCAGCTATATAAATGTGCCGGAAGGACCTTGATGAAAGTTGAGAAGAGGTTGGGATGATGTCCCAGATGAATTTGGTGGAATGGATATTCATTCTTTGCCTCTTTGTTGAATAGGTTTCAGTTTATAGGCTTCTCTGTATGAGGTATAGCAAAAACTACTCTGTGAAGACCTTTTTGTTGGGTTGGTGCGCTTGTAGGTTTCATGCCCTTGGTTGGCTGCCATGCTCACATGTCTGGACTCCATAAAAAAATTAAGAACTGAAATTTTGACTATCTACATGTGTATATAATATGGAGTAAAGATTGTTTTATTAAAAAGAGTTTTTATTAATAAACAAGACATAAATTAAAATGTTTAATTACTATAAATAAAACTACTATTTAAAAAAATTAATATTTTTAAAATTTATAAAAGTAACAAGTTAAAGATGGGTATTTGAAAGGTGTCTTGTTTTAATTCTATGATTGAAGATTTTTTGTTTGAATAAGAAAACAGAATTACACAGTTTAAAGAATATCACAATCTGTAAAACAGCAGCAATAAGGATATTGCTGCCATAACATCAACAGCGGCAGCTATATCACAGAAGTATATGAAGTGCTTCTCAGTAAAACATGGCAGCTGCCTCCATCAACAAAAAGGTGTCTCGTTTTTGAGAATACACAGGCTCAACAAGAACTCATTGCTGATATCTTGCATCAGGAAAGAGGAAATAACCTTTACATTCTGAAGAGCATATGCTTATGCTCCAGAACCATGGCAGGAGCACAATGTCTACCATAAAGTCAATCCTCCGGATCAAGGGAAACCTTTGCCGTTGTTCTGTCACGTGTATTCAAGAACTTAAATCAGTAACTTAAGAGAGACTGGCTTCAAAAGGTTGATTTTGTGCTTGCGAACTGGTCAAATTGTTTGAGATAAAAAGTTGGCCTGGAGATCATGGTGAAGGATGATAATCTGGAATGAGGAATTTTCCTGTGTGAAAGAAGCTAAGCATCGAAATCTCCAAATGATTTTAAGGATAATTTGTTTTGAGGGTTTTAAAACTGATATTATGTCTTGTGAAAGTCTAAGTAGTGTAGAATGTTAGGTTCAGACTATCAAGGAAAATGGAGGAAAGATAACACTAGCGAGTAAGAGCATGAGAACATAGCTAAAAAGTGTGAGGAAGTAAAGATGTGATCGCAAATAGGTTAATTTAGTGTGAAAAAACTTTTTCACCCAGTCCACTGGGATTGAGCATCAAATTAACTTTAACTTTGGATTATAAAATTTGAGTTTAATTTTGTTCCATTTAGTTGGTTAAAAGTGCATTCAAGGTTGAGTTGGGGAGTAAAGTAGAAGTAAGGGAGAAGTTATTAATAGGTATTCTTTAGAGGAAAGTAATATAAGTTATGATTGTTTAGCTATTTCTAATCTTAAAAGAAAATTATCATGATAAGGGAAGATAGTAGACACGATAATTCAATGCTGGGATCTTACAAATAAATGGGCATCCTCCTTAGAAAGGTGTATTACTTCAAAGCAATTGATCTCGGCAAGGGGGATGTTGACTTTTGAATTAGGGAAGCTTAAGTCGATCTATATAATCCAATTAGACCCCTATATTAAAGGAATACCAAGGTATCTAGTTATCATACTATGTGTCACTTCACTCCATTCTCTAGGAATCCAAGGTGGTTGAGGGCTAGATTTTGTCATAAAAATTTAATTTTATGCATGATTGGCATAGACTTAGAAATAGAACAAAAAAGGTGCAATATGTTAAATGTGAGTTTAAGGCTTAAGTATTGCTAGGAAGAGAGATATCTTGGATAAGCTTTTACTGGATAGAGCATGCTGAAAAAGATATCCAAGAGCATCAACAACAAGCACATACAAGAACAATGCAAGGGGGCAGCCTTGGCGAATGGATTTTTGTAAGGGGAATTGAGGCAAAGCTTTTATTAATAGCAATTTTGGCATCAAATCTAAGCCATTTTATTATGAGTTAAGGGCTAGCAAATGTAATCTTAGGTTTGATCAAAATCAACTTTTATAATTAAAGCATCTTGAGCA
The DNA here is from genome assembly GCF_030272615.1 of Cryptomeria japonica. Classification (NCBI taxonomy): domain Eukaryota; kingdom Viridiplantae; phylum Streptophyta; class Pinopsida; order Cupressales; family Cupressaceae; genus Cryptomeria; species Cryptomeria japonica. Next base: position 736,358,796 of record NC_081409.1, read on the forward strand.
GCTTCTTGTGTGTATTCAACTATCTTTATGCATGTAATAATGGTACAATGATACTACATAATGTACATAGGAAGTCTTGATTAAATAAGCAAGTCGAGAGGATGAGTGAACATAGGATAATGAGAGGACCCACAATCATATGACATTAGAAAAAAAGAGATAAGGACCTAGGAGGTGAAATAGATAGGGAATATATATGTTTACATGATACCATTGTTTTAGTATTTAATATTTAGTTAAACTATATATGGCTTTCTCTCTCCCTATATATGGAGTTATGAGATAGTGGTTTTATATCATTGTTTTACAAGTACACAAGTGCTACATAAATCTTGTGTTAATATGGTTGCTAATTTTATTCTGATTTCATTTGTTATACTATCAAATAATCACCATATGTCAATCCTAGGATAAGCAATTACATTTCATATATCTTTACACTAGTAAAAGATTTCTATTTTAGAAGTTTCACCTTAATGAGGAAAAAATAATTTTGTAAGAACATAAGGCACTAAGGTAGACATACGCACATGTTGCCCCATCTAAGAGAATGGGGACCCAAATGTATAGGTAAGGCAATAGGTACCTAATGGTGGTAAAATTGTAAATGGTGGAATGGAGTTGAAACCATGGGGCAAGGAACCAAGACAAGATGTAAAGGTGAAATAAGAAACATATAGCTTAAAAGGGGTGCAATTAGTGCAATACCCTAATTGAAAGTATTAAATGTATGTTAATAGGAAGACATAAGGTATGAAGGGAAGTCATGATGTCCCCAAGCATAAATATGTTACAATGAAAACATAATATGTGAGGAAAAACCCTAATGCCCCAAGTGAAAATGTATGAAAAAATAAGATGTGTAATTAGGGGAATGCATTAAAAGCTTCCCTAGAATGAAAGTGACTCTAGGAGTAGAGTATGGTAATATAGTATCTATAGAAGCATGATATAGTAAGGCAAATAAAAAAATCTAGATCGTACAATGTGCTAAGATAGGCTCAATGTATGAATCTATAATAAGAAAGACACATTGATATAGTAGAATGTGCTAAGATAGGCTCAATGTATGAATCTCTAATAAGAAAGACATATTGATACATATGGACAAAGTATCAACATGACAATCTCAATGGTGTATTAAAATAATAACAATGTGTAAGCATATTATAACAATATAAGATCAATGGATCATGAGTAAAGTGCAACATGTGTATCAAGGATAGGCTCAATGTATGAATCTCTAATAAGAAAGATCTATTGATACATATGGACAAATTATAGGCATGACAATCTCAATGGTGTATTAAAATAATAACAATATGTAAGCATATTATAACAATAAGATCAAACAATCACGAGTACAAGTGCAACATGTGTATCAAGTTCAAAAAATTACAATTAAAAAAATTACAAACATGTATAACATACAGGTAAAAAAAGTGATCAACCAAAGTGAGAAATAAAAATAAAAGGCAAATGTAGAGGTGAATTAAGAAGGTTAAGTGAGAACTAAAAATTCCCCAAGTGAGAAAATATGTGAGATAAATATAGAGGGTGAAATGGGTAGGAAAATCTCAACAATACAAATATACATTATAATTCATCAAACAAAATTTTACATAGGTGCCACTTGTGTTACCCTTATATTAGGCTCACCAACCATTATATCATAATTGTTTGAAAAGTAATCATCCATATTTTCTTCTTGCTTTTCTTTACGTTATTTTCTTTCCTTTTAATGATGTGTCATCATAATATTCTTTTTCACTTGACGAAAGCATGTACACTCAAATAAGTGTAACATTAGGTACTTTTCCTACTCATTCATTATTTTGAACTTGTGTTTGTTATGGATGATAGGAGTTTGATGCACTACAACTTCTTGGTTTGGCTTCCATGTTGTATTTAATGTGAAATTCAATAATTGGAGTCAATTTTATTTCTATTTTACCTTTATTATTATTATTCTTTATCTTTGGCACTTGTGCAATTGTTTTATCACAAGGATTACAAAAAGGTGTGCATATATCAAAACCTTTTAAAAATTAACATGTGGTTCAACTTGAGGCTCTTTTTGGTTTTGGAAAATCTTCATCTTATCTCTTTTTTCAATCATTTGTAACCCATCAAGACATACCTTATATAAATTGTAAATCATGTCATTTCTTTCATAAGGTACATATTTTGGTGTTTGCATAAATTTCTATAATATAAAGTAACTAGCATCAAATATTGACTTATAATGAACGCTTTCAATGTTAACCATTGTTTCATTGTGTACAAATTTAACACATTTATGTAAAACAAATAGAATAGCTCTACATGTCTCAATACATGGTTTTCCAATTAATAAACTAAATGTATTAGAAGGTGGTATCACATGATATAAAATATTTAATTCCAATTCTTAAGTGTTTAATAGTATGTACCATTGTGTTGTTAACATTTTATTAGTAATTTTCATGGAACCCAAGTATGTGGATACTTTCAATCTCCAATATGAATGTTAAAAAAATAATATTTTGGGCCAATACTATATTGGCAAGAAAAATCAACAAGAAACTCAAATAGGTTATTAACATTTAAAATTCTCTTGTATATAATGCACCATAATATTTGTTTTGTGGGATCTGCTCATAAAAAATGTAATCAATGGTGTCATCGGGGGAGATGAATATATATCCTCAAAATCAATATTTCTTACAGAGCCTTATGATTATGTTTTTGATTAGGGGAAAATAGGTTTTGAAGGGCCCTTGAAACCCTTTACATTAGAGATACAAAAGGTAGTCATCAGAGTCCACCAAAAAAATAAAAGACAACAACCACAAAAAGGACAACTGACCGAAAACAAAAAGCCAGTAGCAGAAAAGACACAACACGGAGAGAGCCACAACCAAAAAAAGCAGAGACTGCCTCTAATGACAACAAGCAACTCAACCAAAGACAGGGGTAGGAAAGCCAGCCCAAACAACCAACTACGAGGGCCCTCAAGATTTACAATTGGCCTTGTGGGAATGAAGAGTCATATCAAAAGAAGGTTTGGATGTCTTTGAATGCTTCCCCTTAACAATAATCTACCCTTCTTCAACTTTATGATTATGTTACACATTATAATCATTAGCTTTTACAATATGCAACTTAGTATTGTGTGAATGATATCTAAATGGATCTATATAAATTAACAATTTATTATTAGGGAGTGAAATCAAAGAATTTATATTATCAATAACCCTTACAACTTTTATTGTATTGTAGCTTATAAGTAATAATCTAAAATTGAACAAGGAAGAAAATGCAAAACACTATATTCCTATTCAAAACTATTGTAGACCTTAGATGGAACTCATCAAAGGAATGCAAACAAAATCAATAACACAGTCAAAGTAATGTTACCAATAACACTCAAATGTGGTTTGATGTGCTCCAATGATAATTGGTATGTGGATTCTCTTTTTTTCTTGAAAGTAATCCATTTTGACAACACATACTTAGCTCAATGTATGATGATATAGAAATGAATGAGAGAATGACTCCATTTATATATTTTTTGAAGAGGCAATGGATGGTCGAGATGTGATGGAGAGATAAATAGTGGAGGATAAGTAAGAGGATTTCCCTACGATCAAGGAGAGAATGTATAGTTGAGATGGAAGTTGCTAGAATGTGAAGGGCTATGATGTATTTATAAAATTTGAAAAGTAGTTGCAACCATGAGAGATATAAGGAACATGTGTACCTAGGAGTACTTTATTATTGAAATTGGCGGAGAGAATATTAGACCAATGAGGACAAGTGTGCTTCGATGCCCATTAATCTTGAGGTTGGTTGAGGGAATATAGCCATAATTATTTTATCCATGTGTGAGGTGGAAAATAGGTATACATGGTAATAGTTTATTTATTTACATGAGATGAGATGGAAAGTAGGGTAATTAATTTAATATTATTATTTAATTAAGTGGGAGACTTTAGGTGAAGGGGAATTTCTAGGTGATGTGTTTGGTCAATTAGGACCTAGGAAAGTTAAGTGTTTAAATAGTCATTAGTATGTTGTACCATATTTTTAAAAGTAAATCAAGCTTGTGCATAATTCCCCATAACTCTATAATAGTTACAAAAATGCTTGAGCAATATATATAATCTAGGAAGTTCAATTGTATCCAATGGACAAGTGAGATGAATGATAATTAGATTATCACTCAACAAAATTTGAAGCTCACATTATTCATGATCTTGAAGACTAGTGAAATTCTTAGGCGGATTTGATTTGAAAACAAGGAAACAAAGTGTCACAAATTTGATTCACACTTTCTTTCATTTGAATACCCTTCAAAAATTGTTTGACCGTTGATAGTTGAAGATTAAGAAGAATTTTGACTTGGAGATCCATGCTTAAAGACATGAAGTATAAGCAACTTGGATTCCACTATTTTAACTTGTGCACAACAAATCTACAAAAGAAGCAAAATTATTTAAATAGACATTGTCTTGAATTGGTAATTAAGTCATTAATAAAGATATACTTTAGAATCATGTCTTTAAAGGGTAATTAACTTGTAATAGAAATCTAAATCGTCCCAGTCCTCTTTTTATATGACCCTTCAATCCCACAAGGACAAACCAAATTCTTGAGTTGTCTTGATAGGGTGGGGGTTGCTGGTTCTTGCAGCCCGTTGGTTTTTTGTTGGGGGTCCTTCTTGTGTTGTACCCCATCTCTTGTATGGTTGTGTCGAGTCTCATTTGTGTTATGTTTCTTTGGGTGGACTTTCATGCTTATCTTTCGGTTCGGGTTGCAGGTCCCTCTGAACCCTGTTTTGTATAGGGTTTCAGGTCCCCTCAAAACTTGTTTTCCTTTAATCAAAAAACTTGTAATAGAAAAACTAGAATTGATTGACATAATCATTCATGCCATCAGTAGATCCTTAGGTATATTAAAATAAATATGCATTTTTTACTCTAAGGCTCGTATTAACATTTAATTGCTTTAGGAACTCTTCGTAAGGTCATACAACTAATGAATAAATCCTTGAGGCAATGAAATGAATCAATTCATAGCAAAATATTGCACTCATAAAGAAAGTAAAAATATGTTGTTGTATTAGGGTCACATTTTTCATCATATATTGTAAGGTGTCACAAAACCCATTGGCAATGGGGATGTCACACGTATGAATTTCTCACATCCCTAAGCTCATCACTATCATTAGGCTTGGCATCCATTATATTTTCTACTCAATCTATTGTTTGAAATAGTTCATCTATGTTAAGGAGGAGGATAAAGTGAGAAAGTGCAAACCACTTAGAGGTTGTGGGTGTATGTAAAGAAGGTGAGAGGGATAAATGAAGTAATGGTTTGGGATAAAGTTGTGAAAGAGGAAAGGTAATTAATGGTAGGGTAAAAGTACAAAGTTGTGTCACTCTTTTATAAAGGAAACAACCACATTGATCCAAATTTTTTTTAACTTGAATCACTAAAAAGTGGCGTATGTGCATTGAATTTTGAAATGATGTAAACTAATAAAATGTCAATTTAAATATATTTTGTTTATATTTTAAATTTTTTATAATTGAATATATTTTTTTCATAAAATTTACACTATAAATTAGTTGCTAATAAAATATTGAAAAATGAAGATAAACAAGACATTGCTCTTTATATAGTAAATTTCATTACTTTTGCTTCAATTTTTTTGTATGTATTTATAACTCGAAACTTTAGTTCATGAACTTTTTTTTTTCCAATTTTGATAGATACAAATTTTTAAATAAATATTAGAATGTGTATTGAAAATATAAATATTTCCATGTGACATCACCTTTTGTCTTAGCTCTTTATGCAAAATAGGAAAAAATGTCATCTTGACATAGAATCTTTTATCTAGTGCATCATAGTTTTTCAAAAAAAAAAATAGTATTTTTTTTTCTGACTATATAATTATCTTATTTTGTGTTGATAACCTACTTTTAGCAAAAAATAAAAAAAAATGAATATAATTAAATTACTAAAATATATATTTTTGAAAACTGCACTTATAGATCTACAAAAGGGCATTTTTATATATTTTTTAAAATGTTATTTACATAAGTACAAGTTGTTGGAACCTCAAGAATTTTTTTGAATATTTTTTTTTTTTGGCAAATTGGCCTAAAAGTGGTGCTACATGTGTATTTAGTGAACACTTTTAGTTCAAAAAGTTGTGATCATATCTAACTTTGCTGGAATGAATCTAGTTAGATTACATGCTTGACCAAATGTGTTTTTTAATTGAAAATGCTCAAATTCACTTGTGCTAATAAGTTGGTTAAAAGTGTGACATAACTTTGTACTTCTATTCAGTATTTAGGGTATGAGATGTAATATGGTGGATAAAAGTGGCTTGGCTAATTGGAGTAACAATAGGTCTACTTGTAGTAGATAAAAGAGGTGTTGAAGTGTGATGCATCCTATTATTAGTAGGTATTATAGGAGGAGAGTATCTAGGAAATAGGTCATAAGGTGAAGGATAAGTGGAAAATGGTTAGATACAAAATGGTGGGATACTAGCAACCATGGTACTATGGAGTTGAGTAGTGGTAGTGGAAAGAATGATTTTACAAGATGGATTAATGGTAAACACGAGAGTGCAAGGTAGATGCACTAGTCACAACAAATGAAGAAACCCTAAGAAAATTGCTTGTAAAGTTTCAAGTCTACATGGTTTACTTGCAAACATATCATGAAACATATCTACTAGTTATGGAGGATTATATACATTAGACGAGCAAGCCAAAAATCATTTGTAAATGTTGAATTGTCCACATGAGCATCATGATCATACTCCTCATTGTTCTCATTATATAAGCATCAAAATGGATTGCATTCTCATTGATCGGGCCATACTAGGGTTGAGGTGAAGACACCTTTTACACATAAACGAATATATTAAAAATAAATCTCCAATGCCTACTTTCATAATTAAAATTTTAAAAATCAATGATGTATTAGATTTGAAAATAAAACCTTAATGTGATAACCAAGAGTGGATAGATTGGATGAAAACTATATCACACTAAACCACACAAACCCTAATACAGAAAGATATACCAATGAAGTACAAGGATGTAATAGGAAGCTCAAATCTAAAAGTATGATGTTATCTCAAGTAATGTATATCTTAAATTTGTAATGTAATGTAAAACCCTAAAATACGACTTGGATGTGTGGGACAAGAGCATTTCAATAAAAACACAAAATGAAAATAAACTTTCCTTAAGGATTAATCTAGTCTAATTTACATAATACAATAAAATAAGTACAATCAACTTAGATTGACTAATAACTAGCAAATATGGTAAATCAATGTTGGGAAAGCAAATGAGGAGATAGGGTACTTAGCTCAATGGTGAAAGAAAGAGCTAAATGAAAAAGAATATGGAATATGCTTGATATCAAATCTAGATAAAGTGCTTCTTTGTTAGCAAACTATAGTCTCTTAGGGATTAAGTTTGGGGACAAATGACAACGTCACAAATGTAGATTATACTTTGGATCCAAATTTGTTTAGGCAATAAGTGGTATTTTTCTCTACTCTTGTTGAATAGTTTGGAACTTGGAAGTATTTATAAATATTGTAAATAGTTATTGACTAATCATAGCAAGGGAACTTCACTTAAATTAATTCCTCAAAATAGTAGGCAAGCACTTAAGTATGCAAATTTGTTACTTTTTTATTGCATCAAACAAATGTATGTTACTATTGATTACTATTGGAGTTGAGGAAAAATCAACTCTACGACTCCCAAAGATCACCTGCTTGCAAACCTGTCACAGAAAGAGAGAAGCAAAATAGCTATGGAGGCCAAAATTTAGAGATCCAGAAAAGAGGAGTCATATTGATTGTGCAATAAGAATGCAATTCAATAATTACAGTTGTTATTAAAATACAAAATGAGAATCCTTATAAGAAGATAATCGAAACCCTAAAGGAGAAAACCCTAAAAAATTATAAGATTCCTAAGTTTAGCTTAAGCATAGAGTATTAAAGACTAATAATTAAATAAATAATTATTAGCTAATAAAAGATAACTCTAACAATTACTCCAATGCTATATAATGTTGTATTTTTTAAATGCTTGAGTGAATTGTTATAGTGGATGCATTGGATGTTTTTAAATACTATTGCATAACATCAAATTGTGTCAAACTTGTGTTTAGTCAACTCAAGGCAAAAGGCTAAATAGGGTCAATTCGCTAAATCTGAATTTTAAACTCTAAAATGAAAGGGGACAAATTTCTAGTCATGAACATATTTCAAAATAAGCTAACAAAGTGAGAAGATAAAAGTAAATGCTTGTATATAAATGAATAGGATAGACCTTCAAATCGATAAAATAACATACAAATTCCATTACAACTAATATATCTTCTTTTTAAATATATAATATTCTATCAAAATTCATCTCGATAATTTATTTTTAAATCATGGAATCGTTAACCATATTTCATAAATTAAATAAAGAAAAAAGACACTAAAAATTAGAATGTGAATTGAACAAAGCGAAAAAGAAAAAGGAAGACGTTTTAAAGTAGAACTGAACCATACGGCAGCATTTAATTGGAGAAATTTGGCAACTATATATATAATTAAATAGTGAAAAATAATTCCATCACAGGTCCCATGGTCTAGTGGTGAGGACATTGGACTCTGAATCCAGTAACCCGAGTTCAAATCTCGGTGGGACCTTACCAATGTATTTTTGTTTAGCAAATATGATTCCAGAAACTCATTACAGGTTGCCCGCAATGCTCCTGCACTAAGTTTGATGGGGATATCTCCAAACTCATTCATAGTTCACATTCATGATGACTGCCTTTCAGATAGGATGACTTGGAGTTGGAGATGAAATTCAGCCAAAGAGAAAACATTCAGGAGTTTTAAGTGAAACACGAGAGGAAGACAAGAGAAAAGTGTTATTGGTGAGGACGCTGCCTAACAAGGAGCCCACCAAGGTTGGATCACACAGAGGCATCTTTTGAAATTTGAGGGTATAATACCACGTGCATGTTGCTGTTGAATCTGATAACTCTTGGACCCTAATCTTAAGTCGAAGAGAGCTGATTGATACACAAGATATCAATGGATTGCCTGTTTCCTCACAAAACAAATTCGTATACCAAAAAGAAGCACTTGTTATTGCAAAGCTGTAGAATTCTTTTATTGTAATAGGATGAATGTTCTTATCTTGCAATAGGATTGCTCTAGACCGGAAAAAATGAAATTGAAGAAAATGCCAAGCAGTACAGACAACCATTTCCATCCCTATTGCTATTGAGATATGTTAATATGAATTTTTGACATAGTTTAGGTCATGATGGTTTGTCGGACGTATCGAAATGTCTTTACTTGTTTACAGGTGCTTAATGTATCTAGTTTTAAAATAAATTTTATAAACTTGGTTTGATTGTCTGGATATAAGATATCGTGATGAGTTTCTCACAGCAAATATCAGTTCGTGTAACCTTTATATCATATAGCATGCAGGTTGAAAGCAATGTTTGTTTATTTTGCACTTCATTTACCTTGCATATTTTGCACTTCATTTACCTTGCACACCTTAAAATCCTTTGCTCCCAAGATGACTTGGCCAGGGTCCTTCTATCATGGATATTATATTACAAATTTCAGAGGAATGAATTCCACCAGTCATATTATGCTTATTGACCTTCAAATTTTCAGTGAGTGCATCCAAAAGTTTGCTTTTTCAGAGTTCAGATGTGTAGTTTATGTACAAGTGAGATTTTGCATATCCACAAGATTAATTCTGAATGAATATAATTAAAAAGGTTGATTTTGATAGCATTTACATAACTTGTTTTGTTATCCTGACTGCGAAGCAGCCATTTAAGGGTGTTCCTAACAAAATTCTGTTTGCAGGACTTCTGACAAAACTGTCTAGTTTGTAACTTTGTATTGACCCTTTCATGGTGTTTGGTGAGGATGTTAATCTCCTTTTTACTTCTTACTCAGATTGAGAGTACAGCATTCTGTTTCGGCTCTCTTTTCCCTGGCTCCATGAGCTGATCTTAACATGAAACATTTCTTCTATAGGATTTACCATATATTAAAAGACTCTGCATATGCTAATTCTCAAGGGTTTACCCCTGTACACCTAGTTTTTTTTTGAGGGGGTTGGATTTGCTGAGAGCATAATTTCTGCAACTTTTTAAGTCCCATTGAGCCACTTTGATCATTTGTGGACATTGATATTATTTTTTAGTATTTGCGGACATTAATATGATTTCTTTCTTTTAGTTAATTAGACAAGGTAAGGAAAGAGACTAATTTTGCCTCTTAGTGTCCTGTACTACTGGCTGACTACATAAATAATAGATAAGATTCCATGCAGATTCTTGCCATGGTCCAAGTTTTTAAATTGTCCAGTCTCTGATTTACACAAAGTTGTCAATAATGAGAGTAAATAATCCATGTGGCTGTGCTTCAGTGCCTCTATCTGCAGAAATATTTAATAACATGATTTAATAAGTATCATGAAGGATTAAATAAAAGGACCACAAATGAGAAAGAAAGACCTGTAATCATAGCTCTTGATCTAAACTTCCTAAATTATGTTAAGGCATAGACCTTTAAAAAGCGAAAAAGAACTGTAGATTTGTTACTTTTCCCGAATATATTCAGAAGTGAGCAGAATCCTAAGGAAAACACGTCAGGAGAACAGTATCAAAAAATAAAATCCAATGGGGTTTATGTATGTTGTGTTAGCTTCATCATCCCAATACTACTTTTTTGCATAGTACTAAGAGGGCATACTTGCAACTTGGTACAGGGTGGCATCACTCAACAGGTTTCTTACTAGAAAAGGAGGCATTTCCTCAAGTTACATTCTCAGTTGTAATATGCAATAAAGAAGTCTTTGATTATGTCACGATCCCTTCCATTTTTTCATTCAAGTGAAAAGAAATTCCTGATTGTAGCTGTCTATCATCAAGGACTGTAACTGTGGTATTTTAGACTGGCAACGTCAGTGAATGTAAGCTCTCAACTCGCATCTGCTAATGAATAGCTTAAGTTTAGAAATCCAGTAAGGGATTAAAATAATTTATAACTTAAGTTTGGAAATCCAGTAAGGGATTAAAATAATTTATAAGTATTTTTATTTTTTGACTAATTTGGCTGGAAATATTGATAGGTCAGAAGTGCCAAGATATGCATCAACTTGTATATTCCGTTGCATTCTTTCTTGAAAAATCATATTATGTCTTTCAGTTGAGAAACATTATACAATTCTGGAAAATGGGTTAGTAGGGTTGATTCAAGAATTCATGGCTAGAAGGCTCGTGTTTGTCCTGTGATGACAATCGATAATTTTGTTGCCAGAAACCCATTTCTGAGACCCAGGGAGAAGAAATCTATGTTCATCATGGATGGAAATGTAGGCCCTTTGATGCCTCCAACCCTTAGCTGTTTCTCCGTCCCTCTTAAATTAAAATCATTGGAGCTATTTTTAGTCCTTATCATCTTAGAATGATTTAATATAATTAATTAGTAAGTTTTGCTTGCATTTCAAGGTGTCGACAGGAATCTTGGACTCTATATCATGACAGTTTTACAAAAGTCACCAATATCTTGGGGACCTCCAAGTTTTGACAGTGGCTAACAAGTTGCTCGTGCCTTTAACCCCTACATCTCTCATATCATTGAATAATAAGGAAACGGAATCTATATTATTCTCAAAATAGACACAGGCAACATTCGCTAAAAATGGTGTTTGAATATCTTGTATTTTTATCCAGCTTCTGCTTCTTATTTATAAAGCACTTTTAGTACATATAAAATAAACATATCTACTGTCATGCTGCATATAAAAGAAACATACAACTATAATAAATCTAATATTGCTATTGTTCAATTTTAAGGGCCCTTTCTTGATACTGGAATTGTGTCTTAGGCAAATACCAAACAGGTTAGGTCTTCAGATAGTTTGTAGTTCATCTTTAACATTATTCTTTTCTAAGTGTGCTACAATTCAACTGCACTGAGGAAGATGGATAGTGAGTAGATATTTAATCAGAGTACTGATAGCTTAGTGGGCAGATATTTATGTCAAAGTCTACTGACAGCTAGCCTAGTCTTCACTTACATTAATGAGCTTGGGTCTAACACGGAAAAAACTTGCAACAGAAAACCACCGATTACACTATGAAGTAGTCATCCTACGTATACATATGTATTTAATATTGCTAAGTTAGTAATTATTAAATCCAAAAAGAAATTATTATTCGCTGGGATTAAAATGGGCTCAAATGCTACCTTATCTTCTTGCTCATTGTTTTCTACGAGAACATTTTCCTGTGTGTTGGAATATTGATTTTAAGAAATTTAATTGCAAATAACATTGGTTGTTCTAAACGCTTAATATTAAACAGACATTTTTTTAAATGTTTGATTTGTTTCCGGTTGTGAAATTTTTGCTTGGAACTACACCAAGTGGCAGACTTGTAGTGAGTAAAATCCTTAACCAAAAAAACAAATTGGAAGTTTAATGAAATTTCCTAAAATTTTGTTTATTCAAGGCATTTGATTCATTGCCTTCAGCTAGGACGCTGCTGCTAAAGAAATTTTAATTTTTCTTTAATGTGCAACAATATATTTCTTCATATTAGACTAAAATTGAAAACGAATGTCATGTCCCCTTTTCAAAAATAAAACTTATTATTTATAGTAGGCCAGTTTGTCCAAAATTAGTAAGCCAAGTCATGCAAACAATTTGGGAAATAATGTTCTCAATGGAGAAAAAATCAAATCAGATTTTAATGTCAAATTATTAAATGGCATTTTAAATTAATTGGAGCCAAAAATGGCAAGGGGGTTTGGAGAATCTCAAAATTAGCAGTTATTAGTCTTCTTGAGTTCAAATCAAGAAGTTGGATAAAATGGCAATTTCTATTAAAGTGCTAGAAATGGAGACACATTTTTGGAAAGGTGGTTACAACTTTTTAAATGCAGGATTCCCTCCTCTTTGGCATGGAGATTTTGGCGCTCAAAAGTGCTTTATGAATATTGTGCCTTTTATAGTGATTTCGACTTGTTTTGGATTCATTCTATCTTATGATTTTAGCAGAGTTTTGTTGTTCTTCAGAGGCTGAGAAACCATTGAAAGAGTAATCTTCCAAGATGATAAACCAAGGGGATAGAGGCTTGCAAGCAGTGTTTACAAGTCTCCAGTGGCAATCACATTTCAAGGGTTGCAGTAGTGCTTCAAAGAGACTTTATGTGTGTTGCTTTGGCAGAGGTTGTAATAGTTAGTGTGTTGTAGTTGCATATAATTCATTTTCAGATTTGTTGGTTTGTAATAACAACATATACTGCTGTTCTTGTCTGTTGTTAGACATTTCTTTCCATGCATCATGCTATTCTGTAAAGTGTGAGGAGTTTGGAGAGTATTTTGGATTTTGGAGTGGATTTGTGGAACTTTGAGCTCCATTCTTGGAGTTTATCTTTATCTTATGTTTTTACGAGGGTTTGTAGAATCCTCATCTTATGTTTTTATGAAGGTTTTAAGTGTTTATAAGTTTATCAGTGCAATTTTTGGAATACCCGATTTCACCATTTGGTTGCAAATTGAAGATCTGAGTTGGGTTATTAGAATTTTGTAAATCTGATATAAATTGCCGCAAGAGTTATTACAAGGAAGTAGGCAGTTGTGTCCTTAAAAACCCTCTTATTTTGGTTCATTATCAGGGGCATATGTTTGGATCAGCATCAAGATAAGTTCACATCCTCAGATTTTCCATTCATTGAAATTCTCTCTTTCAACCTAATAGATTTGAGTCAACTTATCCAAATAGGTGCAATTGTGAACAACCTCTCCACAAAACTACTACTTCTTTGCAATAGGATAAATTTCAAGGCATGCATAATAATTTCCCGAGTCATTTGTTGTCATGCCATCTTACAGACAAGTTTTGTATACCCAAAAGTAGCCAACCAAATTTTAAAAAATGATTCGATGCAGATCCATATGTTATGCGAACATCAAATAATCTAGGTAGCTAATAAACTCAAAAATTTTGAACTAAAGGTAAATACATCCAAATAAAGATGCAGCTAGCATGTAAGATTGTGCATCAAACATGGCACCAAATTAATTCGCCAAAAACTGGCCTTTATTAAATAAAAGCAACCAGACTCGAGCAGGTATAACCAAATCCAATTATTCATTTTTTGGCAATTGGTTAGCTGATTAGTTCTTCCAATATTTTGTGCAGTTATGTCGAACCTCATTCAAATGCATCAATCTACTTTTTTCCTCTTTGCAAGAAAAGCAATTGGAGCTCAGAAGAAGACTACATTAATAAACACAGCTATTGCCAAGCATGACAGAGGTAACCTATCTTGATCTTATAGGTTCCATCGCCCATGTATATTTTACTATTCTGTAGATGTAGAACTGCTCATAAATCATTTGCTTCCCACCAAACATGAAATTTACGCTCGGTTGCTTCTTACACCTCTGTATGTGTATCATCCATGCTAAAATCCATTCTACAAAGCTGCACTTGCATAAGGGAATATTTCCGATTATTGATATGAATCATGATTTCCAACCAAAATGCAATATCATTTACAGTAAGCTTCTGATTCATACGAAAAAACAGGCAATTAGATATGAAAGAAATGAGCCTAAGGGCTCTCAAGGAAAACCAGCAATGTAATTGAATTTATGATTCACAGGGTAAATAATTTAACCCATTTTACTCACCAATAGCAAAAATTGCAATGATAAATATTATTAAAACATTTCCCATCCACACAGGCATTCTTTTGTCTTCATGATCAATTCAAGACGCATAAGATTAAATTCTAAAGATAGCACAAACCAAAAATCATTGACATTCTTTTGAATGACATTCATTGTGTAATCTCTTGAAATAGAAAA